>NW_028135585.1:0-217120 GCF_964662115.1 Mustela nivalis
CCCAAAGCCGGGAACCAGCTTCCCCAGCTCAGGCCTGGCTGAGATGCTTGCCCACGATCTGTTTAAGCAGTCTCCTCCTCTCCAGGCAGGGTCCGCCATTGCATGATGGCACCCACGAATCACTTAGACCTGGATGTTTTTTGTTTTTTGTTTCTTTTTTGGTTATTGGTTATTCCATGACCTCCATGGTAGGTGATCCACAAAGGGAGTGAAAAGAGGACGCCTGATGCATACGCATATGGCCATTCTAGAAAAAGAGCTTGGGGTTCTCTGGGAAGCGCGGCATTGGTCCTTGCACTATGGTTTTGCTGCATCAAATAGTTCCTTCTTCTTCAAATATAAATATATAAATATATTGATCAAGTCACTCGCATGTCTTAGGAGAATGTCATACCTTTAGTAGCAAACTTGAAATCTTGGACATTGGTTTTGATTTTTGTTTTGGTTTGATTTGGTTCGGTTTTTGTAATTTTAAAAATCCCTCCAGCCCTTGGCTGTGTCTGACCTGAGTGCTTTCTGCTGTTTCTGCAACAAAACTGTCAGGGCAGCGAAAACTCTCATTGTTAACAGTGGCGCCCCCTTCTGAACACTTTGTTAATAAAAAGCTTTTTTTTTTTTTTTTTTTTTGGCTATTGTAAATGTGAAACAACAATGAGGTATTTCAAAGAGGTGAACCACAGGTAAATTTCTCTAAGTGTGGGTGAGGGTTACTCAAAAAGGAACTTGACAAGGCTTTTAAAGATACCGACAATCATTATAACATAACGTGACTGATTGTTACCGTGCTCTTAACCTGGCAAACACTTGTTGGCTTCCAAGAAAGACGAACATAGTTGAGATGGTTCTAGCGGCCTTCTAGCACAGGGTCTCATGAGGCAGGGATTCTAGCCACTGGCTGTGCAAGGCATGAGGCCTGTTAGTGATTCTATTTTTTCTTCTGCAGAATGGGTCTTTCTGCATTCCAGGTCCTTTCTACCCCAATAAATAATGCGGCGATTCTCTCAGTGAGTTGTACTTTTGGTTTAAACAGCCAACTGTCTCTTAAAAAGGACTTTTGTTTAAAGTCCTTTAAAAAAAAGTCCTTTCAAAAAAACTTTTTTTAATTTTTATTTTTTAATCCCATATGTTTACTCTGATCCTGGAACTTTGTCATTTTGACCTTCTCTGCTGATTAAAATATTCTTCATCATCAGCACCTACTGCTCTCCTCTCCTGGTGGTCTCTCCGGAAGGGGTCTTCTCTAGCTCTTCTAGCAGAGGATGGGCACTTCCCCTCTACCCCTGTTGCCAGACCAACCTTACCTATCCTGCAGGGTCAGGTCGGCCTGGCCTTTTATCTGTTGTTCTCTTCTGAGTGGTTAGTTTTTCATAGATACCGTGCTTTGCTTTTGTCAGGATTTACCCTGGACTATCAAAACCCTTATCTTGTGCCAGTGAATCCTAAGAAACAGACCTGATGAGAGAACCAGGAACTCGAACAGATCATATTTATCCTGAATGTTCCGTCCAAAATGAAGAATACATTTCTGAGGAGCCTCAAGATGTCTTAGAAGGGAAGTTTCACCAACTCTGTCACGTAGGGGCATCAATTCTGATTCTGTGTCAATTTTCCTACTTTCCCAGCTAGTAATTCTCTTCCTCAGAAAGCCCACTCTCAACCGTTTCCTCTCTCAAAGGCAGTTGCTCTTCGAGTCTGCACATGGCACTTGGGGCCTGCTGGTCGTTGGCTACTGCCCTCTGTACCTTGGGTCTAACAGCTTCGGGGCATCAAGATGAAATCGTCTCTTGTTCTAAGACTTAATATAGTTTGGGGCACATGGTAAGCAATCATCACTTTTTTAGTTGATCCAAGTGTTCGACCTTTCTTAATTATTCTAGTACCACAGTTTACTTGTTCTAAGATTTGTCCTCCCTCCCCCATTCTAATAACTCTTGCACTTGATGACATATCCTAGTTTAACTGACAGCATTTCTCTTTCTTAGTCGAACATAAACTATAGTGCATCTTACCCTTGATGAAAGCTAGGTTGCAATTAAATACTCTATTATGGTTACGATTCTGATATTTGAAATCCTCCGGTAGCTCCCTGTGCCCCCACAGTGTAGTACCTCACCTTCTCGGCATAGTATACAAACCAGCTCACCCCCAGTGTTAACCCCGGGGCTCAGCCTCCATCCCCAGGTGATGCTGCCAGATCAGCTGCCCGTTGTCCTGAACTTGCTGTAGATTCCCGAATGCACTGTGCTGCCCCCTGGCACTTTGAAAGTGACACACTCATCCCCATTCTTCGCTTTGCCCTTGTCTATCACCTCCCCTCAAAATCTGTTCCTAAGTGCCTTTTCCCAGCTCCAACCTACCCTTGGCAGTCTTTTATCTCCCTGTGGTAAAACCTGTCACACTGCACCATGGACAGGCCCGTTGTACCCCTGAGAAGAGAAAAGGGACAGTGAGGGCCCCCCAGCATTTGCAGCTCTAGTGCAGAGCCCCATGCCTGGCTTGCAGGAAATGCCAGATCATGAAGACAAACGGAGATCATCCTCTGGCTAAAACCAGCTCTTCTTTGCCTACCGCAGGATCTGGATCAATACTGAGCAGCCCGTTATTATTGCTGTTTTTCTAGGGATTTTTTACCCATATATTTCCCAGGTCTTGACTCTTTTTGTAGCACTTTAATTCAGGCTTCAACCACTTCCTAGTCAGATCAGGTGAAATCATTTTCCTTCCCATAGCCTCGGTGTATTTCACACCTAGCAAATCTTTTTTGAAAGATCTTATTTACCCATTGGACAGATCAAAAGTAGGTAGAGAGGCAGGCAGAGAGAGGGGTGGGGGAGCAGGCTCCCCGCTGAGCAGAGAGCCCGATGTGGGGCTCCATCCCAGGACCCTGAAATCATGACCTGAGCCGAAGGCAGAGGCCTAAACCACTGAGCCACCCAGGAGCCCCCATATCTCGTAATTTTTAATCAACGTGCAAAAAGTATTGTACATATTGATGAAGTTCAAACAAATTCTGTGAAACCGTAGATGGACTTAAAGATACTATTGTGTATCAAATATTGTAAAAATTAAGCAAGGAAATAGCACACATAAAATAACCAAAGCATACAAACTTGGGTAGATACAATAGGTGTGATCATGTTCTACTTCATAAAGAGATGAGTTAATAGATAAATAGAAGTAACTAGACTTTTTAGACGTTAATAAAACTTTGCCTGTTATTTCTTAGCTATATAAAATAGATGGTTTTCTAACAAAAACGCTTATCTTAAAAATATTTAAAAATAAATTTCAGGCTACTCATAAGGTTCTATTTACTTTTCCACTGAAGGAAAAGCTGGTTGTTGTAGTTGTAGTTGTTTGTTTGTTTTAGTCTCCTCCTAGTTTTTATTATTATAATGTGGAAGGAGGAATGTTAAATTGAAAAGTGAATTATTTTATAGACAAAATTCATTACTTGATTCACTTCCTGGTACAGCAGATGGAACTCCTGAAAACATGCCCTTTTGCCTTACAGAAGAGTAACAGTTATGCTTACTTCTGAAACATGCTTGGTGGTGGCCCTCAATAGTGACACCATACTAAACATTTTGAATATTTGCAATTAATTTTTATAGTCATAGGGCTCCAAAAGGCGCTGCTAGTCTCTTAGTAGGTATTTCAATAAAGCTAAAAGTTGCCTGACTGTTTAAAAATATTAACAAGGCACAAAACATGGCAGAAGTATTGTCCTCAGATATTATTTTTTTCCAAATGCTCCTGATTCCAGACATGACAAGTTATTTTTTTAAATTTTTTTATAAAAGATTTTATTTATTTCTTGGACAGAGATCACAAGTAGGCAGGGTCAGGCAGAGTGAGAGGGGGGAAGCAGGCTCCCTGCTGAGCTGAGAGCCCGATGTGGGACTCGATCCAAGGATTCTGGGATCATGACCTGAGCCGAAGGCAGAGGCTTTAACCCACTGAGCCACCCAGGTGCCCCCATGACAAGTTATTTTTTTTTAAAGATTTTATTTATTTATTTGACAGAGAGAGAGATTACAAGTAGGCAGAGAGGCAGGCAAAGAGAGAGAGGAGGTAGCAGGCTCCCCGTTGAGCCGAGAGCCCAATGTGGGGCTCCATCCCTGGACCCTGAGATCATGACCTGAGCTGAAGGCAGCGGCTTAACCCACAAGCCACCCAGGAACCCGACAAGTTCTTTTTGATAGATATATATATACAATGTATTTTCCAGTTATAAGAAAAATGGTTCTGCTCTTTTTAACCTTTTTTAAAAATTACATAATTTTTTTAAATTTAAATTTTATTTTTTAATGTTTTACCTTTCTTTTCTTTTTTTTAAAAAGATTTTATTTATTTATTTGACAGACAGAGATCACAAGTAGGCAGAGAGACAGGCAGAGAGAGAGAGAGAGAGAGAAGCAGGCTTCCTGCGGAGCAGAGAGCCCGATGCAGGGCTCAATTCCAGGACCCTGAGATCATGACCCGAGCCGAAGGCAGCAGCCCAAACCACTGAGCCACCCAGGCACCCCAATGTTTTACTTTTCAATATACTACTTAGAATATAAACCCTATTCCATTTTGTAAGAAGGTTACCATTTAAAAAATGTTAATTTTCTCATTGTGTCTTCCCCTCTCATTGCTTTATTTTGAATAAAACATTTCACAATAAACATAACTGATGCTTTCCGTTTGATGGTCCCTCTGTTGGTCATATTGTATATGAGCCATGACAATTAGTTTTACAACATTTATTCATGTTTGTTGATATGTTTTATCATAACTAATTTTCCCTCCCTTATCTAGATTCCCCAGCTTTCAGACAGGTGGACACTTAATAAACCATACCCAAGGGATGTATCAAGTACTTCTTAGACATCTCTCAGATCCTTGAGGTCTCATTTTGCCTAGGGATTTGCAATAGGTTCTGCCAGAGGCACCACTGTGACAACTGATGTCCATGGTCTATCTCCCCCTAAGCTCAAGAGGTCACTGGTTTCCAAGTTTATCTATACAATTAATGCACTCCATCAAGTTCTTTTTTTTTTTAATATTAACAAACTTATTTTAAAGTTTATATGGAGAGGCAAAGACTCACAATAGTCAACATAGTGTTGAAGGAGAACAAAGCCTGAGGACTGACTTCAAAGTTTACCATAACGATGGGGCGCCTGGTTGGCTCAGTGGGTTAAGCTTCTGCCTTTGGCTCAGGTCATGATCCCAGGGGCCTGGGGTCGAGTCCCGTATTGGGCTCTCTGCTCAGCAGGGAGCCTGCTTCTCCTCATTTCTCTCTCTGTCTGTCTCTCTGCCTATTTGAGATCTCTCTCTCTGTCAAATAAATAAATAAACCTTTAAAAAAAGTATACCATAACGATAATTGGAAGCAAGATATTGTAATACCACAGAAAGACTAGAAAAAAGGAACAGAATATATATTATCAATTATATTTTATATTTCATATAAAAGCAAAAGCAATACAAGAGAGCAAAATACAATCTTTTAAACAAATGGTTCTGGAGTAATGGTGAAGCTAAATGTAAAAATATGGGGTTCTGATAGAGGTAAAGAAGACTACTATATGATCCAAAGGGGCACGTGCACCAAATGTTTATAGCAGCAATATCCACAATAGCCAAACTATGGAAAGAACCTAGATGCCCATCAACAAATGAATGGTATATATTTCAAATTCAAGTCAGAGATGAAAGAAACATCTGGACTCGGTCCTCGGGTACAGGCAGTATTCTGAACTGAGGCTAGAACCAGAGACCATTCTAATGAAAGGCCTCCACAGGTGGGCTCCGACTCAGTTTCCTGTATGTATATTCATTCATGAAATCGCTCTGCAGGTCAACATGCAGAACAAAACCATTTAATAAAAGTGACAATGAGGAGAGGAAAGGGAGGCCAGAAGGCTTGTGAATGTGGAGAGAGGAAGAGCCAGGGGAGGAGGGGGGCGGGGGGGGGGGCGGAAAAACTGAGAATCCCTCCCTGTGCTCCTTGCTGCCAGGGAGGTCTGAGGGACTAGTTTCTACCTGGGATCCCAAGTCCAGTACAAAAGTGGCGGGGCCACAGCTCGGGATGAGGGAAGGGGGTCCTCGGCACACGCGCGTGGGGGTGCCAAACGAAGGGGGCTATTGTGCTCGCTGCGGGGGGCACCTCGCCTGGCTCCATCCCCAGCCCGACCCCGTGGGGACCCGGGTGCGGCGCGTGGTCCGGGGTGGTCCCGCTGCCCCGGGGGTCGCGGGAGGCTGGGTCCCGACACCCCCGCGAGCTCGCCGCCCGCGCTTTCTGCTCCAGGTGAGGGCGCAGCGCAGTGTCACTTTACCTCCTCGCAGAGGGTCGTCCTGAGAAGCCATGGGGCAGGGCGGGGCAGCGGGCCGGGCCGTGGGAGCAGGACAGCGCGGCCTCAGGAGCTGGGCTGGAGCGCGGGAGTGCGGGTGTCCTGCAGTGCGGACTGGGCTGCAGCCGAGCACAGCGGAGCTGCGCGCCCCTCCTCCGCCAGCTCCTCCACCTCCTCTCAGACTCTCCGCTGCGTCCTCCGCGAGCTCACTTCCGGATTCTGCAATTAGCAAAGCCCCTTCTCCGGACCGCCCATGCCCTCGCCCACCTCCCCCTCCGTCCTGAGGCGCGGGCCCGGGGCACGGGCTCCGGGAAAGCCCGGGGGGCTTGCGAGGGTGGCCAGCGCCAGCGCTGAGCGGCCTCCTAGCCTGGCTCCCCGAGCGGGTGTCCACCTGCTGCCTGGCTGCAAAAAGATCATCAGCCCTAAACCCCGGCTACACTCTCGGGTCACTTCGCTGGCTTCCTGATTGTGCCCAAAGCCGGGAACCAGCTTCCCCAGCTCAGGCCTGGGCTGAGATGCTTGCCCACGATCTGTTTAAGCAGTCTCCTCCTCTCCAGGCAGGGTCCGCCATTGCATGATGGCACCCACGAATCACTTAGACCTGGATGTTTTTTGGTTTTTTGTTTCTTTTTTGGTTATTGGTTATTCCATGACCTCCATGGTAGGTGATCCACAAAGGGAGTGAAAAGAGGACGCCTGATGCATACGCATATGGCCATTCTAGAAAAAGAGCTTGGGGTTCTCTGGGAAGCGCGGCATTGGTCCTTGCACTATGGTTTTGCTGCATCAAATAGTTCCTTCTTCTTCAAATATAAATATATAAATATATTGATCAAGTCACTCGCATGTCTTAGGAGATTGTCATACCTTTAGTAGCAAACTTGAAATCTTGGACATTGGTTTTGATTTTTGTTTTGGTTTGATTTGGTTCGGTTTTTGTAATTTTAAAAATCCCTCCAGCCCTTGGCTGTGTCTGACCTGAGTGCTTTCTGCTGTTTCTGCAACAAAACTGTCAGGGCAGCGAAAACTCTCATTGTTAACAGTGGCGCCCCCTTCTGAACACTTTGTTAATAAAAAGCTTTTTTTTTTTTTTTTTTTTTGGCTATTGTAAATGTGAAACAACAATGAGGTATTTCAAAGAGGTGAACCACAGGTAAATTTCTCTAAGTGTGGGTGAGGGTTACTCAAAAAGGAACTTGACAAGGCTTTTAAAGATACCGACAATCATTATAACATAACGTGACTGATTGTTACCGTGCTCTTAACCTGGCAAACACTTGTTGGCTTCCAAGAAAGACGAACATAGTTGAGATGGTTCTAGCGGCCTTCTAGCACAGGGTCTCATGAGGCAGGGATTCTAGCCACTGGCTGTGCAAGGCATGAGGCCTGTTAGTGATTCTATTTTTTCTTCTGCAGAATGGGTCTTTCTGCATTCCAGGTCCTTTCTACCCCAATAAATAATGCGGCGATTCTCTCAGTGAGTTGTACTTTTGGTTTAAACAGCCAACTGTCTCTTAAAAAGGACTTTTGTTTAAAGTCCTTTAAAAAAAAAGTCCTTTCAAAAAAAACTTTTTTTTTAATTTTTATTTTTTAATCCCATATGTTTACTCTGATCCTGGAACTTTGTCATTTTGACCTTCTCTGCTGATTAAAATATTCTTCATCATCAGCACCTACTGCTCTCCTCTCCTGGTGGTCTCTCCGGAAGGGGTCTTCTCTAGCTCTTCTAGCAGAGGATGGGCACTTCCCCTCTACCCCTGTTGCCAGACCAACCTTACCTATGCTGCAGGGTCAGGTCGGCCTGGCCTTTTATCTGTTGTTCTCTTCTGAGTGGTTAGTTTTTCATAGATACCGTGCTTTGCTTTTGTCAGGATTTACCCTGGACTATCAAAACCCTTATCTTGTGCCAGTGAATCCTAAGAAACAGACCTGATGAGAGAACCAGGAACTCGAACAGATCATATTTATCCTGAATGTTCCGTCCAAAATGAAGAATACATTTCTGAGGAGCCTCAAGATGTCTTAGAAGGGAAGTTTCACCAACTCTGTCACGTAGGGGCATCAATTCTGATTCTGTGTCAATTTTCCTACTTTCCCAGCTAGTAATTCTCTTCCTCAGAAAGCCCACTCTCAACCGTTTCCTCTCTCAAAGGCAGTTGCTCTTCGAGTCTGCACATGGCACTTGGGGCCTGCTGGTCGTTGGCTACTGCCCTCTGTACCTTGGGTCTAACAGCTTCGGGGCATCAAGATGAAATCGTCTCTTGTTCTAAGACTTAATATAGTTTGGGGCACATGGTAAGCAATCATCACTTTTTTAGTTGATCCAAGTGTTCGACCTTTCTTAATTATTCTAGTACCACAGTTTACTTGTTCTAAGATTTGTCCTCCCTCCCCCATTCTAATAACTCTTGCACTTGATGACATATCCTAGTTTAACTGACAGCATTTCTCTTTCTTAGTCGAACATAAACTATAGTGCATCTTACCCTTGATGAAAGCTAGGTTGCAATTAAATACTCTATTATGGTTACGATTCTGATATTTGAAATCCTCCGGTAGCTCCCTGTGCCCCCACAGTGTAGTACCTCACCTTCTCGGCATAGTATACAAACCAGCTCACCCCCAGTGTTAACCCCGGGGCTCAGCCTCCATCCCCAGGTGATGCTGCCAGATCAGCTGCCCGTTGTCCTGAACTTGCTGTAGATTCCCGAATGCACTGTGCTGCCCCCTGGCACTTTGAAAGTGACACACTCATCCCCATTCTTCGCTTTGCCCTTGTCTATCACCTCCCCTCAAAATCTGTTCCTAAGTGCCTTTTCCCAGCTCCAACCTACCCTTGGCAGTCTTTTATCTCCCTGTGGTAAAACCTGTCACACTGCACCATGGACAGGCCCGTTGTCCCCCTGAGAAGGGAAAAGGGACAGTGAGGGCCCCCCAGCATTTGCAGCTCTAGTGCAGAGCCCCATGCCTGGCTTGCAGGAAATGCCAGATCATGAAGACAAACGGAGATCATCCTCTGGCTAAAACCAGCTCTTCTTTGCCTACCGCAGGATCTGGATCAATACAGAGCAGCCCGTTATTATTGCTGTTTTTCTAGGGATTTTTTACCCATATATTTCCCAGGTCTTGACTCTTTTTGTAGCACTTTAATTCAGGCTTCAACCACTTCCTAGTCAGGATCAGGTGAAATCATTTTCCTTCCCATAGCCTCGGTGTATTTCACACCTAGCAAATCTTTTTTGAAAGATCTTATTTACCCATTTGACAGATCAAAAGTAGGTAGAGAGGCAGGCAGAGAGAGGGGTGGGGGAGCAGGCTCCCCGCTGAGCAGAGAGCCCGATGTGGGGCTCCATCCCAGGACCCTGAAATCATGACCTGAGCCGAAGGCAGAGGCCTAAACCACTGAGCCACCCAGGAGCCCCCATATCTCGTAATTTTTAATCAACGTGCAAAAAGTATTGTACATATTGAAGAAGTTCAAACAAATTCTGTGAAACCGTAGATGGACTTAAAGATACTATTATGTATCAAATATTGTAAAAATTAAGCAAGGAAATAGCACACATAAAATAACCAAAGCATACAAACTTGGGTAGATACAATAGGTGTGATCATGTTCTACTTCATAAAGAGATGAGTTAATAGATAAATAGAAGTAACTAGACTTTTTAGACGTTAATAAAACTTTGCCTGTCATTTCTTAGCTATATAAAATAGATGGTTTTCTAACAAAAACGCTTATCTTAAAAATATTTAAAAATAAATTTCAGGCTACTCATAAGGTTCTATTTACTTTTCCACTGAAGGAAAAGCTGGTTGTTGTAGTTGTAGTTGTTTGTTTGTTTTAGTCTCCTCCTAGTTTTTATTATTATAATGTGGAATGAGGAATGTTAAATTGAAAAGTGAATTATTTTATAGACAAAATTCATTACTTGATTCACTTCCTGGTACAGCAGATGGAACTCCTGAAAACATGCCCTTTTGCCTTACAGAAGAGTAACAGTTATGCTTACTTCTGAAACATGCTTGGTGGTGGCCCTCAATAGTGACACCATACTAAACATTTTGAATATTTGCAATTAATTTTTATAGTCATAGGGCTCCAAAAGGCGCTGCTAGTCTCTTAGTAGGTATTTCAATAAAGCTAAAAGTTGCCTGACTGTTTAAAAATATTAACAAGGCACAAAACATGGCAGAAGTATTGTCCTCAGATATTATTTTTTTCCATATGCTCCTGATTCCAGACATGACAAGTTATTTTTTTAAATTTTTTTATAAAAGATTTTATTTATTTCTTTGACAGAGATCACAAGTAGGCAGGGTCAGGCAGAGTGAGAGGGGGGAAGCAGGCTCCCTGCTGAGCTGAGAGCCCGATGTGGGACTCGATCCAAGGATTCTGGGATCATGACCTGAGCCGAAGGCAGAGGCTTTAACCCACTGAGCCACCCAGGTGCCCCCATGACAAGTTATTTTTTTTTAAAGATTTTATTTATTTATTTGACAGAGAGAGAGATTACAAGTAGGCAGAGAGGCAGGCAAAGAGAGAGAGGAGGTAGCAGGCTCCCCGTTGAGCAGAGAGCCCAATGTGGGGCTCCATCCCTGGACCCTGAGATCATGACCTGAGCTGAAGGCAGCGGCTTAACCCACAAGCCACCCAGGAACCCGACAAGTTCTTTTTGATAGATATATATATACAATGTATTTTCCAGTTATAAGAAAAATGGTTCTGCTCTTTTTAACCTTTTTTAAAAATTACATAATTTTTTTAAATTTAAATTTTATTTTTTAATGTTTTACCTTTCTTTTCTTTTTTTTAAAAAGATTTTATTTATTTATTTGACAGACAGAGATCACAAGTAGGCAGAGAGACAGGCAGAGAGAGAGAGAGAGAGAGAAGCAGGCTTCCTGCGGAGCAGAGAGCCCGATGCAGGGCTCAATTCCAGGACCCTGAGATCATGACCCGAGCCGAAGGCAGCAGCCCAAACCACTGAGCCACCCAGGCACCCCAATGTTTTACTTTTCAATATACTACTTAGAATATAAACCCTATTCCATTTTGTAAGAAGGTTACCATTTAAAAAATGTTAATTTTCTCATTGTGTCTTCCCCTCTCATTGCTTTATTTTGAATAAAACATTTCACAATAAACATAACTGATGCTTTCCTTTTGATGGTCCCTCTGTTGGTCATATTGTATATGAGCCATGACATTTAGTTTTACAACATTTATTCATGTTTGTTGATATGTTTTATCATAACTAATTTTCCCTCCCTTATCTAGATTCCCCAGCTTTCAGACAGGTGGACACTTAATAAACCATACCCAAGGGATGTATCAAGTACTTCTTAGACATCTCTCAGATCCTTGAGGTCTCATTTTGCCTAGGGATTTGCAATAGGTTCTGCCAGAGGCACCACTGTGACAACTGATGTCCATGGTCTATCTCCTGCTAAGCTCAAGAGGTCACTGGTTTCCAAGTTTATCTATACAATTAATGCACTCCATCAAGTTCTTTTTTTTTTTAATATTAACAAACTTATTTTAAAGTTTATATGGAGAGGCAAAGACTCACAATAGTCAACATAGTGTTGAAGGAGAACAAAGCCTGAGGACTGACTTCAAAGTTTACCATAACGATGGGGCGCCTGGTTGGCTCAGTGGGTTAAGCTTCTGCCTTTGGCTCAGGTCATGATCCCAGGGGCCTGGGGTCGAGTCCCGTATTGGGCTCTCTGCTCAGCAGGGAGCCTGCTTCTCCTCATTTCTCTCTCTGTCTGTCTCTCTGCCTATTTGAGATCTCTCTCTCTGTCAAATAAATAAATAAACCTTTAAAAAAAGTATACCATAACGATAATTGGAAGCAAGATATTGTAATACCACAGAAAGACTAGATTAAAGGAACAGAATATATATTATCAATTATATTTTATATTTCATATAAAAGCAAAAGCAATACAAGAGAGCAAAATACAATCTTTTAAACAAATGGTTCTGGAGTAATGGTGAAGCTAAATGTAAAAATATGGGGTTCTGATAGAGGTAAAGAAGACTACTATATGATCCAAAGGGGCACGTGCACCAAATGTTTATAGCAGCAATATCCACCATAGCCAAACTATGGAAAGAACCTAGATGCCCATCAACAAATGAATGGTATATATTTCAAATTCAAGTCAGAGATGAAAGAAACATCTGGACTCGGTCCTCGGGTACAGGCAGTATTCTGAACTGAGGCTAGAACCAGAGACCATTCTAATGAAAGGCCTCCACAGGTGGGCTCCGACTCAGTTTCCTGTATGTATATTCATTCATGAAATCGCTCTGCAGGTCAACATGCAGAACAAAACCATTTAATAAAAGTGACAATGAGGAGAGGAAAGGGAGGCCAGAAGGCTTGTGAATGTGGAGAGAGGAAGAGCCAGGGGAGGAGGGGGGCGGGGGGGGGGGCGGAAAAACTGAGAATCCCTCCCTGTGCTCCTTGCTGCCAGGGAGGTCTGAGGGACTAGTTTCTACCTGGGATCCCAAGTCCAGTACAAAAGTGGCGGGGCCACAGCTCGGGATGAGGGAAGGGGGTCCTCGGCACACGCGCGTGGGGGTGCCAAACGAAGGGGGCTATTGTGCTCGCTGCGGGGGGCACCTCGCCTGGCTCCATCCCCAGCCCGACCCCGTGGGGACCCGGGTGCGGCGCGTGGTCCGGGGTGGTCCCGCTGCCCCGGGGGTCGCGGGAGGCTGGGTCCCGACACCCCCGCGAGCTCGCCGCCCGCGCTTTCTGCTCCAGGTGAGGGCGCAGCGCAGTGTCACTTTACCTCCTCGCAGAGGGTCGTCCTGAGAAGCCATGGGGCAGGGCGGGGCAGCGGGCCGGGCCGTGGGAGCAGGACAGCGCGGCCTCAGGAGCTGGGCTGGAGCGCGGGAGTGCGGGTGTCCTGCAGTGCGGACTGGGCTGCAGCCGAGCACAGCGGAGCTGCGCGCCCCTCCTCCGCCAGCTCCTCCACCTCCTCTCAGACTCTCCGCTGCGTCCTCCGCGAGCTCACTTCCGGATTCTGCAATTAGCAAAGCCCCTTCTCCGGACCGCCCATGCCCTCGCCCACCTCCCCCTCCGTCCTGAGGCGCGGGCCCGGGGCACGGGCTCCGGGAAAGCCCGGGGGGCTTGCGAGGGTGGCCAGCGCCAGCGCTGAGCGGCCTCCTAGCCTGGCTCCCCGAGCGGGTGTCCACCTGCTGCCTGGCTGCAAAAAGATCATCAGCCCTAAACCCCGGCTACACTCTCGGGTCACTTCGCTGGCTTCCTGATTGTGCCCAAAGCCGGGAACCAGCTTCCCCAGCTCAGGCCTGGGCTGAGATGCTTGCCCACGATCTGTTTAAGCAGTCTCCTCCTCTCCAGGCAGGGTCCGCCATTGCATGATGGCACCCACGAATCACTTAGACCTGGATGTTTTTTGGTTTTTTGTTTCTTTTTTGGTTATTGGTTATTCCATGACCTCCATGGTAGGTGATCCACAAAGGGAGTGAAAAGAGGACGCCTGATGCATACGCATATGGCCATTCTAGAAAAAGAGCTTGGGGTTCTCTGGGAAGCGCGGCATTGGTCCTTGCACTATGGTTTTGCTGCATCAAATAGTTCCTTCTTCTTCAAATATAAATATATAAATATATTGATCAAGTCACTCGCATGTCTTAGGAGATTGTCATACCTTTAGTAGCAAACTTGAAATCTTGGACATTGGTTTTGATTTTTGTTTTGGTTTGATTTGGTTCGGTTTTTGTAATTTTAAAAATCCCTCCAGCCCTTGGCTGTGTCTGACCTGAGTGCTTTCTGCTGTTTCTGCAACAAAACTGTCAGGGCAGCGAAAACTCTCATTGTTAACAGTGGCGCCCCCTTCTGAACACTTTGTTAATAAAAAGCTTTTTTTTTTTTTTTTTTTTTGGCTATTGTAAATGTGAAACAACAATGAGGTATTTCAAAGAGGTGAACCACAGGTAAATTTCTCTAAGTGTGGGTGAGGGTTACTCAAAAAGGAACTTGACAAGGCTTTTAAAGATACCGACAATCATTATAACATAACGTGACTGATTGTTACCGTGCTCTTAACCTGGCAAACACTTGTTGGCTTCCAAGAAAGACGAACATAGTTGAGATGGTTCTAGCGGCCTTCTAGCACAGGGTCTCATGAGGCAGGGATTCTAGCCACTGGCTGTGCAAGGCATGAGGCCTGTTAGTGATTCTATTTTTTCTTCTGCAGAATGGGTCTTTCTGCATTCCAGGTCCTTTCTACCCCAATAAATAATGCGGCGATTCTCTCAGTGAGTTGTACTTTTGGTTTAAACAGCCAACTGTCTCTTAAAAAGGACTTTTGTTTAAAGTCCTTTAAAAAAAAAGTCCTTTCAAAAAAAACTTTTTTTTTAATTTTTATTTTTTAATCCCATATGTTTACTCTGATCCTGGAACTTTGTCATTTTGACCTTCTCTGCTGATTAAAATATTCTTCATCATCAGCACCTACTGCTCTCCTCTCCTGGTGGTCTCTCCGGAAGGGGTCTTCTCTAGCTCTTCTAGCAGAGGATGGGCACTTCCCCTCTACCCCTGTTGCCAGACCAACCTTACCTATGCTGCAGGGTCAGGTCGGCCTGGCCTTTTATCTGTTGTTCTCTTCTGAGTGGTTAGTTTTTCATAGATACCGTGCTTTGCTTTTGTCAGGATTTACCCTGGACTATCAAAACCCTTATCTTGTGCCAGTGAATCCTAAGAAACAGACCTGATGAGAGAACCAGGAACTCGAACAGATCATATTTATCCTGAATGTTCCGTCCAAAATGAAGAATACATTTCTGAGGAGCCTCAAGATGTCTTAGAAGGGAAGTTTCACCAACTC
The DNA here is from genome assembly GCF_964662115.1 of Mustela nivalis. Taxonomy (NCBI): domain Eukaryota; kingdom Metazoa; phylum Chordata; class Mammalia; order Carnivora; family Mustelidae; genus Mustela; species Mustela nivalis. Next base: position 15,207 of record NW_028135585.1, read on the forward strand.
TGTCACGTAGGGGCATCAATTCTGATTCTGTGTCAATTTTCCTACTTTCCCAGCTAGTAATTCTCTTCCTCAGAAAGCCCACTCTCAACCGTTTCCTCTCTCAAAGGCAGTTGCTCTTCGAGTCTGCACATGGCACTTGGGGCCTGCTGGTCGTTGGCTACTGCCCTCTGTACCTTGGGTCTAACAGCTTCGGGGCATCAAGATGAAATCGTCTCTTGTTCTAAGACTTAATATAGTTTGGGGCACATGGTAAGCAATCATCACTTTTTTAGTTGATCCAAGTGTTCGACCTTTCTTAATTATTCTAGTACCACAGTTTACTTGTTCTAAGATTTGTCCTCCCTCCCCCATTCTAATAACTCTTGCACTTGATGACATATCCTAGTTTAACTGACAGCATTTCTCTTTCTTAGTCGAACATAAACTATAGTGCATCTTACCCTTGATGAAAGCTAGGTTGCAATTAAATACTCTATTATGGTTACGATTCTGATATTTGAAATCCTCCGGTAGCTCCCTGTGCCCCCACAGTGTAGTACCTCACCTTCTCGGCATAGTATACAAACCAGCTCACCCCCAGTGTTAACCCCGGGGCTCAGCCTCCATCCCCAGGTGATGCTGCCAGATCAGCTGCCCGTTGTCCTGAACTTGCTGTAGATTCCCGAATGCACTGTGCTGCCCCCTGGCACTTTGAAAGTGACACACTCATCCCCATTCTTCGCTTTGCCCTTGTCTATCACCTCCCCTCAAAATCTGTTCCTAAGTGCCTTTTCCCAGCTCCAACCTACCCTTGGCAGTCTTTTATCTCCCTGTGGTAAAACCTGTCACACTGCACCATGGACAGGCCCGTTGTCCCCCTGAGAAGGGAAAAGGGACAGTGAGGGCCCCCCAGCATTTGCAGCTCTAGTGCAGAGCCCCATGCCTGGCTTGCAGGAAATGCCAGATCATGAAGACAAACGGAGATCATCCTCTGGCTAAAACCAGCTCTTCTTTGCCTACCGCAGGATCTGGATCAATACAGAGCAGCCCGTTATTATTGCTGTTTTTCTAGGGATTTTTTACCCATATATTTCCCAGGTCTTGACTCTTTTTGTAGCACTTTAATTCAGGCTTCAACCACTTCCTAGTCAGGATCAGGTGAAATCATTTTCCTTCCCATAGCCTCGGTGTATTTCACACCTAGCAAATCTTTTTTGAAAGATCTTATTTACCCATTTGACAGATCAAAAGTAGGTAGAGAGGCAGGCAGAGAGAGGGGTGGGGGAGCAGGCTCCCCGCTGAGCAGAGAGCCCGATGTGGGGCTCCATCCCAGGACCCTGAAATCATGACCTGAGCCGAAGGCAGAGGCCTAAACCACTGAGCCACCCAGGAGCCCCCATATCTCGTAATTTTTAATCAACGTGCAAAAAGTATTGTACATATTGAAGAAGTTCAAACAAATTCTGTGAAACCGTAGATGGACTTAAAGATACTATTATGTATCAAATATTGTAAAAATTAAGCAAGGAAATAGCACACATAAAATAACCAAAGCATACAAACTTGGGTAGATACAATAGGTGTGATCATGTTCTACTTCATAAAGAGATGAGTTAATAGATAAATAGAAGTAACTAGACTTTTTAGACGTTAATAAAACTTTGCCTGTCATTTCTTAGCTATATAAAATAGATGGTTTTCTAACAAAAACGCTTATCTTAAAAATATTTAAAAATAAATTTCAGGCTACTCATAAGGTTCTATTTACTTTTCCACTGAAGGAAAAGCTGGTTGTTGTAGTTGTAGTTGTTTGTTTGTTTTAGTCTCCTCCTAGTTTTTATTATTATAATGTGGAATGAGGAATGTTAAATTGAAAAGTGAATTATTTTATAGACAAAATTCATTACTTGATTCACTTCCTGGTACAGCAGATGGAACTCCTGAAAACATGCCCTTTTGCCTTACAGAAGAGTAACAGTTATGCTTACTTCTGAAACATGCTTGGTGGTGGCCCTCAATAGTGACACCATACTAAACATTTTGAATATTTGCAATTAATTTTTATAGTCATAGGGCTCCAAAAGGCGCTGCTAGTCTCTTAGTAGGTATTTCAATAAAGCTAAAAGTTGCCTGACTGTTTAAAAATATTAACAAGGCACAAAACATGGCAGAAGTATTGTCCTCAGATATTATTTTTTTCCATATGCTCCTGATTCCAGACATGACAAGTTATTTTTTTAAATTTTTTTATAAAAGATTTTATTTATTTCTTTGACAGAGATCACAAGTAGGCAGGGTCAGGCAGAGTGAGAGGGGGGAAGCAGGCTCCCTGCTGAGCTGAGAGCCCGATGTGGGACTCGATCCAAGGATTCTGGGATCATGACCTGAGCCGAAGGCAGAGGCTTTAACCCACTGAGCCACCCAGGTGCCCCCATGACAAGTTATTTTTTTTTAAAGATTTTATTTATTTATTTGACAGAGAGAGAGATTACAAGTAGGCAGAGAGGCAGGCAAAGAGAGAGAGGAGGTAGCAGGCTCCCCGTTGAGCAGAGAGCCCAATGTGGGGCTCCATCCCTGGACCCTGAGATCATGACCTGAGCTGAAGGCAGCGGCTTAACCCACAAGCCACCCAGGAACCCGACAAGTTCTTTTTGATAGATATATATATACAATGTATTTTCCAGTTATAAGAAAAATGGTTCTGCTCTTTTTAACCTTTTTTAAAAATTACATAATTTTTTTAAATTTAAATTTTATTTTTTAATGTTTTACCTTTCTTTTCTTTTTTTTAAAAAGATTTTATTTATTTATTTGACAGACAGAGATCACAAGTAGGCAGAGAGACAGGCAGAGAGAGAGAGAGAGAGAGAAGCAGGCTTCCTGCGGAGCAGAGAGCCCGATGCAGGGCTCAATTCCAGGACCCTGAGATCATGACCCGAGCCGAAGGCAGCAGCCCAAACCACTGAGCCACCCAGGCACCCCAATGTTTTACTTTTCAATATACTACTTAGAATATAAACCCTATTCCATTTTGTAAGAAGGTTACCATTTAAAAAATGTTAATTTTCTCATTGTGTCTTCCCCTCTCATTGCTTTATTTTGAATAAAACATTTCACAATAAACATAACTGATGCTTTCCTTTTGATGGTCCCTCTGTTGGTCATATTGTATATGAGCCATGACATTTAGTTTTACAACATTTATTCATGTTTGTTGATATGTTTTATCATAACTAATTTTCCCTCCCTTATCTAGATTCCCCAGCTTTCAGACAGGTGGACACTTAATAAACCATACCCAAGGGATGTATCAAGTACTTCTTAGACATCTCTCAGATCCTTGAGGTCTCATTTTGCCTAGGGATTTGCAATAGGTTCTGCCAGAGGCACCACTGTGACAACTGATGTCCATGGTCTATCTCCTGCTAAGCTCAAGAGGTCACTGGTTTCCAAGTTTATCTATACAATTAATGCACTCCATCAAGTTCTTTTTTTTTTTAATATTAACAAACTTATTTTAAAGTTTATATGGAGAGGCAAAGACTCACAATAGTCAACATAGTGTTGAAGGAGAACAAAGCCTGAGGACTGACTTCAAAGTTTACCATAACGATGGGGCGCCTGGTTGGCTCAGTGGGTTAAGCTTCTGCCTTTGGCTCAGGTCATGATCCCAGGGGCCTGGGGTCGAGTCCCGTATTGGGCTCTCTGCTCAGCAGGGAGCCTGCTTCTCCTCATTTCTCTCTCTGTCTGTCTCTCTGCCTATTTGAGATCTCTCTCTCTGTCAAATAAATAAATAAACCTTTAAAAAAAGTATACCATAACGATAATTGGAAGCAAGATATTGTAATACCACAGAAAGACTAGATTAAAGGAACAGAATATATATTATCAATTATATTTTATATTTCATATAAAAGCAAAAGCAATACAAGAGAGCAAAATACAATCTTTTAAACAAATGGTTCTGGAGTAATGGTGAAGCTAAATGTAAAAATATGGGGTTCTGATAGAGGTAAAGAAGACTACTATATGATCCAAAGGGGCACGTGCACCAAATGTTTATAGCAGCAATATCCACCATAGCCAAACTATGGAAAGAACCTAGATGCCCATCAACAAATGAATGGTATATATTTCAAATTCAAGTCAGAGATGAAAGAAACATCTGGACTCGGTCCTCGGGTACAGGCAGTATTCTGAACTGAGGCTAGAACCAGAGACCATTCTAATGAAAGGCCTCCACAGGTGGGCTCCGACTCAGTTTCCTGTATGTATATTCATTCATGAAATCGCTCTGCAGGTCAACATGCAGAACAAAACCATTTAATAAAAGTGACAATGAGGAGAGGAAAGGGAGGCCAGAAGGCTTGTGAATGTGGAGAGAGGAAGAGCCAGGGGAGGAGGGGGGCGGGGGGGGGGGCGGAAAAACTGAGAATCCCTCCCTGTGCTCCTTGCTGCCAGGGAGGTCTGAGGGACTAGTTTCTACCTGGGATCCCAAGTCCAGTACAAAAGTGGCGGGGCCACAGCTCGGGATGAGGGAAGGGGGTCCTCGGCACACGCGCGTGGGGGTGCCAAACGAAGGGGGCTATTGTGCTCGCTGCGGGGGGCACCTCGCCTGGCTCCATCCCCAGCCCGACCCCGTGGGGACCCGGGTGCGGCGCGTGGTCCGGGGTGGTCCCGCTGCCCCGGGGGTCGCGGGAGGCTGGGTCCCGACACCCCCGCGAGCTCGCCGCCCGCGCTTTCTGCTCCAGGTGAGGGCGCAGCGCAGTGTCACTTTACCTCCTCGCAGAGGGTCGTCCTGAGAAGCCATGGGGCAGGGCGGGGCAGCGGGCCGGGCCGTGGGAGCAGGACAGCGCGGCCTCAGGAGCTGGGCTGGAGCGCGGGAGTGCGGGTGTCCTGCAGTGCGGACTGGGCTGCAGCCGAGCACAGCGGAGCTGCGCGCCCCTCCTCCGCCAGCTCCTCCACCTCCTCTCAGACTCTCCGCTGCGTCCTCCGCGAGCTCACTTCCGGATTCTGCAATTAGCAAAGCCCCTTCTCCGGACCGCCCACGCCCTCGCCCACCTCCCCCTCCGTCCTGAGGCGCGGGCCCGGGGCACGGGCACCGGGAAAGCCCGGGGGGCTTGCGAGGGTGGCCAGCGCCAGCGCTGAGCGGCCTCCTAGCCTGGCTCCCCGAGCGGGTGTCCACCTGCTGCCTGGCTGCAAAAAGATCATCAGCCCTAAACCCCGGCTGCACTCTCGGGTCACTTCGCTGGCTTCCTGATTGTGCCCAAAGCCGGGAACCAGCTTCCCCAGCTCAGGCCTGGGCTGAGATGCTTGCCCACCATCTGTTTAAGCAGTCTCCTCCTCTCCAGGCAGGGTCCGCCATTGCATGATGGCACCCACGAATCACTTAGACCTGGATGTTTTTTGGTTTTTTGTTTCTTTTTTGGTTATTGGTTATTCCATGACCTCCATGGTAGGTGATCCACAAAGGGAGTGAAAAGAGGACGCCTGATGCATACGCATATGGCCATTCTAGAAAAAGAGCTTGGGGTTCTCTGGGAAGCGCGGCATTGGTCCTTGCACTATGGTTTTGCTGCATCAAATAGTTCCTTCTTCTTCAAATATAAATATATAAATATATTGATCAAGTCACTCGCATGTCTTAGGAGATTGTCATACCTTTAGTAGCAAACTTGAAATCTTGGACATTGGTTTTGATTTTTGTTTTGGTTTGATTTGGTTCGGTTTTTGTAATTTTAAAAATCCCTCCAGCCCTTGGCTGTGTCTGACCTGAGTGCTTTCTGCTGTTTCTGCAACAAAACTGTCAGGGCAGCGAAAACTCTCATTGTTAACAGTGGCGCCCCCTTCTGAACACTTTGTTAATAAAAAGCTTTTTTTTTTTTTTTTTTTTTTGGCTATTGTAAATGTGAAACACCAATGAGGTATTTCAAAGAGGTGAACCACAGGTAAATTTCTCTAAGTGTGGGTGAGGGTTACTCAAAAAGGAACTTGACAAGGCTTTTAAAGATACCGACAATCATTATAACATAACGTGACTGATTGTTACCGTGCTCTTAACCTGGCAAACACTTGTTGGCTTCCAAGAAAGACGAACATAGTTGAGATGGTTCTAGCGGCCTTCTAGCACAGGGTCTCATGAGGCAGGGATTCTAGCCACTGGCTGTGCAAGGCATGAGGCCTGTTAGTGATTCTATTTTTTCTTCTGCAGAATGGGTCTTTCTGCATTCCAGGTCCTTTCTACCCCAATAAATAATGCGGCGATTCTCTCAGTGAGTTGTACTTTTGGTTTAAACAGCCAACTCTCTCTTAAAAAGGACTTTTGTTTAAAGTCCTTTAAAAAAAAAGTCCTTTCAAAAAAAACTTTTTTTTTAATTTTTATTTTTTAATCCCATATGTTTACTCTGATCCTGGAACTTTGTCATTTTGACCTTCTCTGCTGATTAAAATATTCTTCATCATCAGCACCTACTGCTCTCCTCTCCTGGTGGTCTCTCCGGAAGGGGTCTTCTCTAGCTCTTCTAGCAGAGGATGGGCACTTCCCCTCTACCCCTGTTGCCAGACCAACCTTACTTATCCTGCAGGGTCAGGTCGGCCTGGCCTTTTATCTGTTGTTCTCTTCTGAGTGGTTAGTTTTTCATAGATACCGTGCTTTGCTTTTGTCAGGATTTACCCTGGACTATCAAAACCCTTATCTTGTGCCAGTGAATCCTAAGAAACAGACCTGATGAGAGAACCAGGAACTCGAACAGATCATATTTATCCTGAATGTTCCGTCCAAAATGAAGAATACATTTCTGAGGAGCCTCAAGATGTCTTAGAAGGGAAGTTTCACCAACTCTGTCACGTAGGGGCATCAATTCTGATTCTGTGTCAATTTTCCTACTTTCCCAGCTAGTAATTCTCTTCCTCAGAAAGCCCACTCTCAACCGTTTCCTCTCTCAAAGGCAGTTGCTCTTCGAGTCTGCACATGGCACTTGGGGCCTGCTGGTCGTTGGCTACTGCCCTCTGTACCTTGGGTCTAACAGCTTCGGGGCATCAAGATGAAATCGTCTCTTGTTCTAAGACTTAATATAGTTTGGGGCACATGGTAAGCAATCATCACTTTTTTAGTTGATCCAAGTGTTCGACCTTTCTTAATTATTCTAGTACCACAGTTTACTTGTTCTAAGATTTGTCCTCCCTCCCCCATTCTAATAACTCTTGCACTTGATGACATATCCTAGTTTAACTGACAGCATTTCTCTTTCTTAGTCGAACATAAACTATAGTGCATCTTACCCTTGATGAAAGCTAGGTTGCAATTAAATACTCTATTATGGTTACGATTCTGATATTTGAAATCCTCCGGTAGCTCCCTGTGCCCCCACAGTGTAGTACCTCACCTTCTCGGCATAGTATACAAACCAGCTCACCCCCAGTGTTAACCCCGGGGCTCAGCCTCCATCCCCAGGTGATGCTGCCAGATCAGCTGCCCGTTGTCCTGAACTTGCTGTAGATTCCCGAATGCACTGTGCTGCCCCCTGGCACTTTGAAAGTGACACACTCATCCCCATTCTTCGCTTTGCCCTTGTCTATCACCTCCCCTCAAAATCTGTTCCTAAGTGCCTTTTCCCATCTCCAACCTACCCTTGGCAGTCTTTTATCTCCCTGTGGTAAAACCTGTCACACTGCACCATGGACAGGCCCGTTGTCCCCCTGAGAAGGGAAAAGGGACAGTGAGGGCCCCCCAGCATTTGCAGCTCTAGTGCAGAGCCCCATGCCTGGCTTGCAGGAAATGCCAGATCATGAAGACAAACGGAGATCATCCTCTGGCTAAAACCAGCTCTTCTTTGCCTACCGCAGGATCTGGATCAATACAGAGCAGCCCGTTATTATTGCTGTTTTTCTAGGGATTTTTTACCCATATATTTCCCAGGTCTTGACTCTTTTTGTAGCACTTTAATTCAGGCTTCAACCACTTCCTAGTCAGGATCAGGTGAAATCATTTTCCTTCCCATAGCCTCGGTGTATTTCACACCTAGCAAATCTTTTTTGAAAGATCTTATTTACCCATTTGACAGATCAAAAGTAGGTAGAGAGGCAGGCAGAGAGAGGGGTGGGGGAGCAGGCTCCCCGCTGAGCAGAGAGCCCGATGTGGGGCTCCATCCCAGGACCCTGAAATCATGACCTGAGCCGAAGGCAGAGGCCTAAACCACTGAGCCACCCAGGAGCCCCCATATCTCGTAATTTTTAATCAACGTGCAAAAAGTATTGTACATATTGAAGAAGTTCAAACAAATTCTGTGAAACCGTAGATGGACTTAAAGATACTATTATGTATCAAATATTGTAAAAATTAAGCAAGGAAATAGCACACATAAAATAACCAAAGCATACAAACTTGGGTAGATACAATAGGTGTGATCATGTTCTACTTCATAAAGAGATGAGTTAATAGATAAATAGAAGTAACTAGACTTTTTAGACGTTAATAAAACTTTGCCTGTCATTTCTTAGCTATATAAAATAGATGGTTTTCTAACAAAAACGCTTATCTTAAAAATATTTAAAAATAAATTTCAGGCTACTCATAAGGTTCTATTTACTTTTCCACTGAAGGAAAAGCTGGTTGTTGTAGTTGTAGTTGTTTGTTTGTTTTAGTCTCCTCCTAGTTTTTATTATTATAATGTGGAATGAGGAATGTTAAATTGAAAAGTGAATTATTTTATAGACAAAATTCATTACTTGATTCACTTCCTGGTACAGCAGATGGAACTCCTGAAAACATGCCCTTTTGCCTTACAGAAGAGTAACAGTTATGCTTACTTCTGAAACATGCTTGGTGGTGGCCCTCAATAGTGACACCATACTAAACATTTTGAATATTTGCAATTAATTTTTATAGTCATAGGGCTCCAAAAGGCGCTGCTAGTCTCTTAGTAGGTATTTCAATAAAGCTAAAAGTTGCCTGACTGTTTAAAAATATTAACAAGGCACAAAACATGGCAGAAGTATTGTCCTCAGATATTATTTTTTTCCATATGCTCCTGATTCCAGACATGACAAGTTATTTTTTTAAATTTTTTTATAAAAGATTTTATTTATTTCTTTGACAGAGATCACAAGTAGGCAGGGTCAGGCAGAGTGAGAGGGGGGAAGCAGGCTCCCTGCTGAGCTGAGAGCCCGATGTGGGACTCGATCCAAGGATTCTGGGATCATGACCTGAGCCGAAGGCAGAGGCTTTAACCCACTGAGCCACCCAGGTGCCCCCATGACAAGTTATTTTTTTTTAAAGATTTTATTTATTTATTTGACAGAGAGAGAGATTACAAGTAGGCAGAGAGGCAGGCAAAGAGAGAGAGGAGGTAGCAGGCTCCCCGTTGAGCAGAGAGCCCAATGTGGGGCTCCATCCCTGGACCCTGAGATCATGACCTGAGCTGAAGGCAGCGGCTTAACCCACAAGCCACCCAGGAACCCGACAAGTTCTTTTTGATAGATATATATATACAATGTATTTTCCAGTTATAAGAAAAATGGTTCTGCTCTTTTTAACCTTTTTTAAAAATTACATAATTTTTTTAAATTTAAATTTTATTTTTTAATGTTTTACCTTTCTTTTCTTTTTTTTAAAAAGATTTTATTTATTTATTTGACAGACAGAGATCACAAGTAGGCAGAGAGACAGGCAGAGAGAGAGAGAGAGAGAGAAGCAGGCTTCCTGCGGAGCAGAGAGCCCGATGCAGGGCTCAATTCCAGGACCCTGAGATCATGACCCGAGCCGAAGGCAGCAGCCCAAACCACTGAGCCACCCAGGCACCCCAATGTTTTACTTTTCAATATACTACTTAGAATATAAACCCTATTCCATTTTGTAAGAAGGTTACCATTTAAAAAATGTTAATTTTCTCATTGTGTCTTCCCCTCTCATTGCTTTATTTTGAATAAAACATTTCACAATAAACATAACTGATGCTTTCCTTTTGATGGTCCCTCTGTTGGTCATATTGTATATGAGCCATGACATTTAGTTTTACAACATTTATTCATGTTTGTTGATATGTTTTATCATAACTAATTTTCCCTCCCTTATCTAGATTCCCCAGCTTTCAGACAGGTGGACACTTAATAAACCATACCCAAGGGATGTATCAAGTACTTCTTAGACATCTCTCAGATCCTTGAGGTCTCATTTTGCCTAGGGATTTGCAATAGGTTCTGCCAGAGGCACCACTGTGACAACTGATGTCCATGGTCTATCTCCTGCTAAGCTCAAGAGGTCACTGGTTTCCAAGTTTATCTATACAATTAATGCACTCCATCAAGTTCTTTTTTTTTTTAATATTAACAAACTTATTTTAAAGTTTATATGGAGAGGCAAAGACTCACAATAGTCAACATAGTGTTGAAGGAGAACAAAGCCTGAGGACTGACTTCAAAGTTTACCATAACGATGGGGCGCCTGGTTGGCTCAGTGGGTTAAGCTTCTGCCTTTGGCTCAGGTCATGATCCCAGGGGCCTGGGGTCGAGTCCCGTATTGGGCTCTCTGCTCAGCAGGGAGCCTGCTTCTCCTCATTTCTCTCTCTGTCTGTCTCTCTGCCTATTTGAGATCTCTCTCTCTGTCAAATAAATAAATAAACCTTTAAAAAAAGTATACCATAACGATAATTGGAAGCAAGATATTGTAATACCACAGAAAGACTAGATTAAAGGAACAGAATATATATTATCAATTATATTTTATATTTCATATAAAAGCAAAAGCAATACAAGAGAGCAAAATACAATCTTTTAAACAAATGGTTCTGGAGTAATGGTGAAGCTAAATGTAAAAATATGGGGTTCTGATAGAGGTAAAGAAGACTACTATATGATCCAAAGGGGCACGTGCACCAAATGTTTATAGCAGCAATATCCACCATAGCCAAACTATGGAAAGAACCTAGATGCCCATCAACAAATGAATGGTATATATTTCAAATTCAAGTCAGAGATGAAAGAAACATCTGGACTCGGTCCTCGGGTACAGGCAGTATTCTGAACTGAGGCTAGAACCAGAGACCATTCTAATGAAAGGCCTCCACAGGTGGGCTCCGACTCAGTTTCCTGTATGTATATTCATTCATGAAATCGCTCTGCAGGTCAACATGCAGAACAAAACCATTTAATAAAAGTGACAATGAGGAGAGGAAAGGGAGGCCAGAAGGCTTGTGAATGTGGAGAGAGGAAGAGCCAGGGGAGAAGGGGCGCGGGGGGGGGGGGCGGAAAAACTGAGAATCCCTCCCTGTGCTCCTTGCTGCCAGGGAGGTCTGAGGGACTAGTTTCTACCTGGGATCCCAAGTCCAGTACAAAAGTGGCGGGGCCACAGCTCGGGATGAGGGAAGGGGGTCCTCGGCACACGCGCGTGGGGGTGCCAAACGAAGGGGGCTATTGTGCTCGCTGCGGGGGGCACCTCGCCTGGCTCCATCCCCAGCCCGACCCCGTGGGGACCCGGGTGCGGCGCGTGGTCCGGGGTGGTCCCGCTGCCCCGGGGGTCGCGGGAGGCTGGGTCCCGACACCCCCGCGAGCTCGCCGCCCGCGCTTTCTGCTCCAGGTGAGGGCGCAGCGCAGTGTCACTTTACCTCCTCGCAGAGGGTCGTCCTGAGAAGCCATGGGGCAGGGCGGGGCAGCGGGCCGGGCCGTGGGAGCAGGACAGCGCGGCCTCAGGAGCTGGGCTGGAGCGCGGGAGTGCGGGTGTCCTGCAGTGCGGACTGGGCTGCAGCCGAGCACAGCGGAGCTGCGCGCCCCTCCTCCGCCAGCTCCTCCACCTCCTCTCAGACTCTCCGCTGCGTCCTCCGCGAGCTCACTTCCGGATTCTGCAATTAGCAAAGCCCCTTCTCCGGACCGCCCACGCCCTCGCCCACCTCCCCCTCCGTCCTGAGGCGCGGGCCCGGGGCACGGGCACCGGGAAAGCCCGGGGGGCTTGCGAGGGTGGCCAGCGCCAGCGCTGAGCGGCCTCCTAGCCTGGCTCCCCGAGCGGGTGTCCACCTGCTGCCTGGCTGCAAAAAGATCATCAGCCCTAAACCCCGGCTGCACTCTCGGGTCACTTCGCTGGCTTCCTGATTGTGCCCAAAGCCGGGAACCAGCTTCCCCAGCTCAGGCCTGGGCTGAGATGCTTGCCCACCATCTGTTTAAGCAGTCTCCTCCTCTCCAGGCAGGGTCCGCCATTGCATGATGGCACCCACGAATCACTTAGACCTGGATGTTTTTTGGTTTTTTGTTTCTTTTTTGGTTATTGGTTATTCCATGACCTCCATGGTAGGTGATCCACAAAGGGAGTGAAAAGAGGACGCCTGATGCATACGCATATGGCCATTCTAGAAAAAGAGCTTGGGGTTCTCTGGGAAGCGCGGCATTGGTCCTTGCACTATGGTTTTGCTGCATCAAATAGTTCCTTCTTCTTCAAATATAAATATATAAATATATTGATCAAGTCACTCGCATGTCTTAGGAGATTGTCATACCTTTAGTAGCAAACTTGAAATCTTGGACATTGGTTTTGATTTTTGTTTTGGTTTGATTTGGTTCGGTTTTTGTAATTTTAAAAATCCCTCCAGCCCTTGGCTGTGTCTGACCTGAGTGCTTTCTGCTGTTTCTGCAACAAAACTGTCAGGGCAGCGAAAACTCTCATTGTTAACAGTGGCGCCCCCTTCTGAACACTTTGTTAATAAAAAGCTTTTTTTTTTTTTTTTTTTTTTTTGGCTATTGTAAATGTGAAACACCAATGAGGTATTTCAAAGAGGTGAACCACAGGTAAATTTCTCTAAGTGTGGGTGAGGGTTACTCAAAAAGGAACTTGACAAGGCTTTTAAAGATACCGACAATCATTATAACATAACGTGACTGATTGTTACCGTGCTCTTAACCTGGCAAACACTTGTTGGCTTCCAAGAAAGACGAACATAGTTGAGATGGTTCTAGCGGCCTTCTAGCACAGGGTCTCATGAGGCAGGGATTCTAGCCACTGGCTGTGCAAGGCATGAGGCCTGTTAGTGATTCTATTTTTTCTTCTGCAGAATGGGTCTTTCTGCATTCCAGGTCCTTTCTACCCCAATAAATAATGCGGCGATTCTCTCAGTGAGTTGTACTTTTGGTTTAAACAGCCAACTGTCTCTTAAAAAGGACTTTTGTTTAAAGTCCTTTAAAAAAAAAGTCCTTTCAAAAAAAACTTTTTTTTTAATTTTTATTTTTTAATCCCATATGTTTACTCTGATCCTGGAACTTTGTCATTTTGACCTTCTCTGCTGATTAAAATATTCTTCATCATCAGCACCTACTGCTCTCCTCTCCTGGTGGTCTCTCCGGAAGGGGTCTTCTCTAGCTCTTCTAGCAGAGGATGGGCACTTCCCCTCTACCCCTGTTGCCAGACCAACCTTACCTATGCTGCAGGGTCAGGTCGGCCTGGCCTTTTATCTGTTGTTCTCTTCTGAGTGGTTAGTTTTTCATAGATACCGTGCTTTGCTTTTGTCAGGATTTACCCTGGACTATCAAAACCCTTATCTTGTGCCAGTGAATCCTAAGAAACAGACCTGATGAGAGAACCAGGAACTCGAACAGATCATATTTATCCTGAATGTTCCGTCCAAAATGAAGAATACATTTCTGAGGAGCCTCAAGATGTCTTAGAAGGGAAGTTTCACCAACTCTGTCACGTAGGGGCATCAATTCTGATTCTGTGTCAATTTTCCTACTTTCCCAGCTAGTAATTCTCTTCCTCAGAAAGCCCACTCTCAACCGTTTCCTCTCTCAAAGGCAGTTGCTCTTCGAGTCTGCACATGGCACTTGGGGCCTGCTGGTCGTTGGCTACTGCCCTCTGTACCTTGGGTCTAACAGCTTCGGGGCATCAAGATGAAATCGTCTCTTGTTCTAAGACTTAATATAGTTTGGGGCACATGGTAAGCAATCATCACTTTTTTAGTTGATCCAAGTGTTCGACCTTTCTTAATTATTCTAGTACCACAGTTTACTTGTTCTAAGATTTGTCCTCCCTCCCCCATTCTAATAACTCTTGCACTTGATGACATATCCTAGTTTAACTGACAGCATTTCTCTTTCTTAGTCGAACATAAACTATAGTGCATCTTACCCTTGATGAAAGCTAGGTTGCAATTAAATACTCTATTATGGTTACGATTCTGATATTTGAAATCCTCCGGTAGCTCCCTGTGCCCCCACAGTGTAGTACCTCACCTTCTCGGCATAGTATACAAACCAGCTCACCCCCAGTGTTAACCCCGGGGCTCAGCCTCCATCCCCAGGTGATGCTGCCAGATCAGCTGCCCGTTGTCCTGAACTTGCTGTAGATTCCCGAATGCACTGTGCTGCCCCCTGGCACTTTGAAAGTGACACACTCATCCCCATTCTTCGCTTTGCCCTTGTCTATCACCTCCCCTCAAAATCTGTTCCTAAGTGCCTTTTCCCAGCTCCAACCTACCCTTGGCAGTCTTTTATCTCCCTGTGGTAAAACCTGTCACACTGCACCATGGACAGGCCCGTTGTCCCCCTGAGAAGGGAAAAGGGACAGTGAGGGCCCCCCAGCATTTGCAGCTCTAGTGCAGAGCCCCATGCCTGGCTTGCAGGAAATGCCAGATCATGAAGACAAACGGAGATCATCCTCTGGCTAAAACCAGCTCTTCTTTGCCTACCGCAGGATCTGGATCAATACAGAGCAGCCCGTTATTATTGCTGTTTTTCTAGGGATTTTTTACCCATATATTTCCCAGGTCTTGACTCTTTTTGTAGCACTTTAATTCAGGCTTCAACCACTTCCTAGTCAGATCAGGTGAAATCATTTTCCTTCCCATAGCCTCGGTGTATTTCACACCTAGCAAATCTTTTTTGAAAGATCTTATTTACCCATTGGACAGATCAAAAGTAGGTAGAGAGGCAGGCAGAGAGAGGGGTGGGGGAGCAGGCTCCCCGCTGAGCAGAGAGCCCGATGTGGGGCTCCATCCCAGGACCCTGAAATCATGACCTGAGCCGAAGGCAGAGGCCTAAACCACTGAGCCACCCAGGAGCCCCCATATCTCGTAATTTTTAATCAACGTGCAAAAAGTATTGTACATATTGATGAAGTTCAAACAAATTCTGTGAAACCGTAGATGGACTTAAAGATACTATTATGTATCAAATATTGTAAAAATTAAGCAAGGAAATAGCACACATAAAATAACCAAAGCATACAAACTTGGGTAGATACAATAGGTGTGATCATGTTCTACTTCATAAAGAGATGAGTTAATAGATAAATAGAAGTAACTAGACTTTTTAGACGTTAATAAAACTTTGCCTGTTATTTCTTAGCTATATAAAATAGATGGTTTTCTAACAAAAACGCTTATCTTAAAAATATTTAAAAATAAATTTCAGGCTACTCATAAGGTTCTATTTACTTTTCCACTGAAGGAAAAGCTGGTTGTTGTAGTTGTAGTTGTTTGTTTGTTTTAGTCTCCTCCTAGTTTTTATTATTATAATGTGGAAGGAGGAATGTTAAATTGAAAAGTGAATTATTTTATAGACAAAATTCATTACTTGATTCACTTCCTGGTACAGCAGATGGAACTCCTGAAAACATGCCCTTTTGCCTTACAGAAGAGTAACAGTTATGCTTACTTCTGAAACATGCTTGGTGGTGGCCCTCAATAGTGACACCATACTAAACATTTTGAATATTTGCAATTAATTTTTATAGTCATAGGGCTCCAAAAGGCGCTGCTAGTCTCTTAGTAGGTATTTCAATAAAGCTAAAAGTTGCCTGACTGTTTAAAAATATTAACAAGGCACAAAACATGGCAGAAGTATTGTCCTCAGATATTATTTTTTTCCATATGCTCCTGATTCCAGACATGACAAGTTATTTTTTTAAATTTTTTTATAAAAGATTTTATTTATTTCTTTGACAGAGATCACAAGTAGGCAGGGTCAGGCAGAGTGAGAGGGGGGAAGCAGGCTCCCTGCTGAGCTGAGAGCCCGATGTGGGACTCGATCCAAGGATTCTGGGATCATGACCTGAGCCGAAGGCAGAGGCTTTAACCCACTGAGCCACCCAGGTGCCCCCATGACAAGTTATTTTTTTTTAAAGATTTTATTTATTTATTTGACAGAGAGAGAGATTACAAGTAGGCAGAGAGGCAGGCAAAGAGAGAGAGGAGGTAGCAGGCTCCCCGTTGAGCAGAGAGCCCAATGTGGGGCTCCATCCCTGGACCCTGAGATCATGACCTGAGCTGAAGGCAGCGGCTTAACCCACAAGCCACTCAGGAACCCGACAAGTTATTTTTGATAGATATATATATACAATGTATTTTCCAGTTATAAGAAAAATGGTTCTGCTCTTTTTAACCTTTTTTAAAAATTACATAATTTTTTTAAATTTAAATTTTATTTTTTAATGTTTTACCTTTCTTTTCTTTTTTTTAAAAAGATTTTATTTATTTATTTGACAGACAGAGATCACAAGTAGGCAGAGAGACAGGCAGAGAGAGAGAGAGAGAGAGAAGCAGGCTTCCTGCGGAGCAGAGAGCCCGATGCAGGGCTCAATTCCAGGACCCTGAGATCATGACCCGAGCCGAAGGCAGCAGCCCAAACCACTGAGCCACCCAGGCACCCCAATGTTTTACTTTTCAATATACTACTTAGAATATAAACCCTATTCCATTTTGTAAGAAGGTTACCATTTAAAAAATGTTAATTTTCTCATTGTGTCTTCCCCTCTCATTGCTTTATTTTGAATAAAACATTTCACAATAAACATAACTGATGCTTTCCGTTTGATGGTCCCTCTGTTGGTCATATTGTATATGAGCCATGACATTTAGTTTTACAACATTTATTCATGTTTGTTGATATGTTTTATCATAACAAATTTTCCCTCCCTTATCTAGATTCCCCAGCTTTCAGACAGGTGGACACTTAATAAACCATACCCAAGGGATGTATCAAGTACTTCTTAGACATCTCTCAGATCCTTGAGGTCTCATTTTGCCTAGGGATTTGCAATAGGTTCTGCCAGAGGCACCACTGTGACAACTGATGTCCATGGTCTATCTCCCCCTAAGCTCAAGAGGTCACTGGTTTCCAAGTTTATCTATACAATTAATGCACTCCATCAAGTTCTTTTTTTTTTTAATATTAACAAACTTATTTTAAAGTTTATATGGAGAGGCAAAGACTCACAATAGTCAACATAGTGTTGAAGGAGAACAAAGCCTGAGGACTGACTTCAAAGTTTACCATAACGATGGGGCGCCTGGTTGGCTCAGTGGGTTAAGCTTCTGCCTTTGGCTCAGGTCATGATCCCAGGGGCCTGGGGTCGAGTCCCGTATTGGGCTCTCTGCTCAGCAGGGAGCCTGCTTCTCCTCATTTCTCTCTCTGTCTGTCTCTCTGCCTATTTGAGATCTCTCTCTCTGTCAAATAAATAAATAAACCTTTAAAAAAAGTATACCATAACGATAATTGGAAGCAAGATATTGTAATACCACAGAAAGACTAGATTAAAGGAACAGAATATATATTATCAATTATATTTTATATTTCATATAAAAGCAAAAGCAATACAAGAGAGCAAAATACAATCTTTTAAACAAATGGTTCTGGAGTAATGGTGAAGCTAAATGTAAAAATATGGGGTTCTGATAGAGGTAAAGAAGACTACTATATGATCCAAAGGGGCACGTGCACCAAATGTTTATAGCAGCAATATCCACCATAGCCAAACTATGGAAAGAACCTAGATGCCCATCAACAAATGAATGGTATATATTTCAAATTCAAGTCAGAGATGAAAGAAACATCTGGACTCGGTCCTCGGGTACAGGCAGTATTCTGAACTGAGGCTAGAACCAGAGACCATTCTAATGAAAGGCCTCCACAGGTGGGCTCCGACTCAGTTTCCTGTATGTATATTCATTCATGAAATCGCTCTGCAGGTCAACATGCAGAACAAAACCATTTAATAAAAGTGACAATGAGGAGAGGAAAGGGAGGCCAGAAGGCTTGTGAATGTGGAGAGAGGAAGAGCCAGGGGAGGAGGGGGGCGGGGGGGGGGCGGAAAAACTGAGAATCCCTCCCTGTGCTCCTTGCTGCCAGGGAGGTCTGAGGGACTAGTTTCTACCTGGGATCCCAAGTCCAGTACAAAAGTGGCGGGGCTACAGCTCGGGATGAGGGAAGGGGGTCCTCGGCACACACGCGTGGGGGTGCCAAACGAAGGGGGCTATTGTGCTCGCTGCGGGGGGCACCTCGCCTGGCTCCATCCCCAGCCCGACCCCGTGGGGACCCGGGTGCGGCGCGTGGTCCGGGGTGGTCCCGCTGCCCCGGGGGTCGCGGGAGGCTGGGTCCCGACACCCCCGCGAGCTCGCCGCCCGCGCTTTCTGCTCCAGGTGAGGGCGCAGCGCAGTGTCACTTTACCTCCTCGCAGAGGGTCGTCCTGAGAAGCCATGGGGCAGGGCGGGGCAGCGGGCCGGGCCGTGGGAGCAGGACAGCGCGGCCTCAGGAGCTGGGCTGGAGCGCGGGAGTGCGGGTGTCCTGCAGTGCGGACTGGGCTGCAGCCGAGCACAGCGGAGCTGCGCGCCCCTCCTCCGCCAGCTCCTCCACCTCCTCTCAGACTCTCCGCTGCGTCCTCCGCGAGCTCACTTCCGGATTCTGCAATTAGCAAAGCCCCTTCTCCGGACCGCCCACGCCCTCGCCCACCTCCCCCTCCGTCCTGAGGCGCGGGCCCGGGGCACGGGCACCGGGAAAGCCCGGGGGGCTTGCGAGGGTGGCCAGCGCCAGCGCTGAGCGGCCTCCTAGCCTGGCTCCCCGAGCGGGTGTCCACCTGCTGCCTGGCTGCAAAAAGATCATCAGCCCTAAACCCCGGCTGCACTCTCGGGTCACTTCGCTGGCTTCCTGATTGTGCCCAAAGCCGGGAACCAGCTTCCCCAGCTCAGGCCTGGGCTGAGATGCTTGCCCACGATCTGTTTAAGCAGTCTCCTCCTCTCCAGGCAGGGTCCGCCATTGCATGATGGCACCCACGAATCACTTAGACCTGGATGTTTTTTGGTTTTTTGTTTCTTTTTTGGTTATTGGTTATTACATGACCTCCATGGTAGGTGATCCACAAAGGGAGTGAAAAGAGGACGCCTGATGCATACGCATATGGCCATTCTAGAAAAAGAGCTTGGGGTTCTCTGGGAAGCGCGGCATTGGTCCTTGCACTATGGTTTTGCTGCATCAAATAGTTCCTTCTTCTTCAAATATAAATATATAAATATATTGATCAAGTCACTCGCATGTCTTAGGAGAATGTCATACCTTTAGTAGCAAACTTGAAATCTTGGACATTGGTTTTGATTTTTGTTTTGGTTTGATTTGGTTCGGTTTTTGTAATTTTAAAAATCCCTCCAGCCCTTGGCTGTGTCTGACCTGAGTGCTTTCTGCTGTTTCTGCAACAAAACTGTCAGGGCAGCGAAAACTCTCATTGTTAACAGTGGCGCCCCCTTCTGAACACTTTGTTAATAAAAAGCTTTTTTTTTTTTTTTTTTTTTGTCTATTGTAAATGTGAAACAACAATGAGGTATTTCAAAGAGGTGAACCACAGGTAAATTTCTCTAAGTGTGGGTGAGGGTTACTCAAAAAGGAACTTGACAAGGCTTTTAAAGATACCGACAATCATTATAACATAACGTGACTGATTGTTACCGTGCTCTTAACCTGGCAAACACTTGTTGGCTTCCAAGAAAGACGAACATAGTTGAGATGGTTCTAGCGGCCTTCTAGCACAGGGTCTCATGAGGCAGGGATTCTAGCCACTGGCTGTGCAAGGCATGAGGCCTGTTAGTGATTCTATTTTTTCTTCTGCAGAATGGGTCTTTCTGCATTCCAGGTCCTTTCTACCCCAATAAATAATGCGGCGATTCTCTCAGTGAGTTGTACTTTTGTTTTAAACAGCCAACTGTCTCTTAAAAAGGACTTTTGTTTAAAGTCCTTTAAAAAAAAAGTCCTTTCAAAAAAAACTTTTTTTTTAATTTTTATTTTTTAATCCCATATGTTTACTCTGATCCTGGAACTTTGTCATTTTGACCTTCTCTGCTGATTAAAATATTCTTCATCATCAGCACCTACTGCTCTCCTCTCCTGGTGGTCTCTCCGGAAGGGGTCTTCTCTAGCTCTTCTAGCAGAGGATGGGCACTTCCCCTCTACCCCTGTTGCCAGACCAACCTTACCTATCCTGCAGTGTCAGGTCGGCCTGGCCTTTTATCTGTTGTTCTCTTCTGAGTGGTTAGTTTTTCATAGATACCGTGCTTTGCTTTTGTCAGGATTTACCCTGGACTATCAAAACCCTTATCTTGTGCCAGTGAATCCTAAGAAACAGACCTGATGAGAGAACCAGGAACTCGAACAGATCATATTTATCCTGAATGTTCCGTCCAAAATGAAGAATACATTTCTGAGGAGCCTCAAGATGTCTTAGAAGGGAAGTTTCACCAACTCTGTCACGTAGGGGCATCAATTCTGATTCTGTGTCAATTTTCCTACTTTCCCAGCTAGTAATTCTCTTCCTCAGAAAGGCCACTCTCAACCGTTTCCTCTCTCAAAGGCAGTTGCTCTTCGAGTCTGCACATGGCACTTGGGGCCTGCTGGTCGTTGGCTACTGCCCTCTGTACCTTGGGTCTAACAGCTTCGGGGCATCAAGATGAAATCGTCTCTTGTTCTAAGACTTAATATAGTTTGGGGCACATGGTAAGCAATCATCACTTTTTTAGTTGATCCAAGTGTTCGACCTTTCTTAATTATCCTAGTACCACAGTTTACTTGTTCTAAGATTTGTCCTCCCTCCCCCATTCTAATAACTCTTGCACTTGATGACATATCCTAGTTTAACTGACAGCATTTCTCTTTCTTAGTCGAACATAAACTATAGTGCATCTTACCCTTGATGAAAGCTAGGTTGCAATTAAATACTCTATTATGGTTACGATTCTGATATTTGAAATCCTCCGGTAGCTCCCTGTGCCCCCACAGTGTAGTACCTCACCTTCTCGGCATAGTATACAAACCAGCTCAACCCCAGTGTTAACCCCGGGGCTCAGCCTCCATCCCCAGGTGATGCTGCCAGATCAGCTGCCCGTTGTCCTGAACTTGCTGTAGATTCCCGAATGCACTGTGCTGCCCCCTGGCACTTTGAAAGTGACACACTCATCCCCATTCTTCGCTTTGCCCTTGTCTATCACCTCCCCTCAAAATCTGTTCCTAAGTGCCTTTTCCCAGCTCCAACCTACCCTTGGCAGTCTTTTATCTCCCTGTGGTAAAACCTGTCACACTGCACCATGGACAGGCCCGTTGTCCCCCTGAGAAGGGAAAAGGGACAGTGAGGGCCCCCCAGCATTTGCAGCTCTAGTGCAGAGCCCCATGCCTGGCTTGCAGGAAATGCCAGATCATGAAGACAAACGGAGATCATCCTCTGGCTAAAACCAGCTCTTCTTTGCCTACCGCAGGATCTGGATCAATACTGAGCAGCCCGTTATTATTGCTGTTTTTCTAGGGATTTTTTACCCATATATTTCCCAGGTCTTGACTCTTTTTGTAGCACTTTAATTCAGGCTTCAACCACTTCCTAGTCAGATCAGGTGAAATCATTTTCCTTCCCATAGCCTCGGTGTATTTCACACCTAGCAAATCTTTTTTGAAAGATCTTATTTACCCATTGGACAGATCAAAAGTAGGTAGAGAGGCAGGCAGAGAGAGGGGTGGGGGAGCAGGCTCCCCGCTGAGCAGAGAGCCCGATGTGGGGCTCCATCCCAGGACCCTGAAATCATGACCTGAGCCGAAGGCAGAGGCCTAAACCACTGAGCCACCCAGGAGCCCCCATATCTCGTAATTTTTAATCAACGTGCAAAAAGTATTGTACATATTGATGAAGTTCAAACAAATTCTGTGAAACCGTAGATGGACTTAAAGATACTATTGTGTATCAAATATTGTAAAAATTAAGCAAGGAAATAGCACACATAAAATAACCAAAGCATACAAACTTGGGTAGATACAATAGGTGTGATCATGTTCTACTTCATAAAGAGATGAGTTAATAGATAAATAGAAGTAACTAGACTTTTTAGACGTTAATAAAACTTTGCCTGTTATTTCTTAGCTATATAAAATAGATGGTTTTCTAACAAAAACGCTTATCTTAAAAATATTTAAAAATAAATTTCAGGCTACTCATAAGGTTCTATTTACTTTTCCACTGAAGGAAAAGCTGGTTGTTGTAGTTGTAGTTGTTTGTTTGTTTTAGTCTCCTCCTAGTTTTTATTATTATAATGTGGAAGGAGGAATGTTAAATTGAAAAGTGAATTATTTTATAGACAAAATTCATTACTTGATTCACTTCCTGGTACAGCAGATGGAACTCCTGAAAACATGCCCTTTTGCCTTACAGAAGAGTAACAGTTATGCTTACTTCTGAAACATGCTTGGTGGTGGCCCTCAATAGTGACACCATACTAAACATTTTGAATATTTGCAATTAATTTTTATAGTCATAGGGCTCCAAAAGGCGCTGCTAGTCTCTTAGTAGGTATTTCAATAAAGCTAAAAGTTGCCTGACTGTTTAAAAATATTAACAAGGCACAAAACATGGCAGAAGTATTGTCCTCAGATATTATTTTTTTCCATATGCTCCTGATTCCAGACATGACAAGTTATTTTTTTAAATTTTTTTATAAAAGATTTTATTTATTTCTTTGACAGAGATCACAAGTAGGCAGGGTCAGGCAGAGTGAGAGGGGGGAAGCAGGCTCCCTGCTGAGCTGAGAGCCCGATGTGGGACTCAATCCAAGGATTCTGGGATCATGACCTGAGCCAAAGGCAGAGGCTTTAACCCACTGAGCCACCCAGGTGCCCCCATGACAAGTTATTTTTTTTTAAAGATTTTATTTATTTATTTGACAGAGAGAGAGATTACAAGTAGGCAGAGAGGCAGGCAAAGAGAGAGAGGAGGTAGCAGGCTCCCCGTTGAGCAGAGAGCCCAATGTGGGGCTCCATCCCTGGACCCTGAGATCATGACCTGAGCTGAAGGCAGCGGCTTAACCCACAAGCCACCCAGGAACCCGACAAGTTATTTTTGATAGATATATATATACAATGTATTTTCCAGTTATAAGAAAAATGGTTCTGCTCTTTTTAACCTTTTTTAAAAATTACATAATTTTTTTAAATTTAAATTTTATTTTTTAATGTTTTACCTTTCTTTTCTTTTTTTTAAAAATATTTTATTTATTTATTTGACAGACAGAGATCACAAGTAGGCAGAGAGACAGGCAGAGAGAGAGAGAGAGAGAGAGAAGCAGGCTTCCTGCGGAGCAGAGAGCCCGATGCAGGGCTCAATTCCAGGACCCTGAGATCATGACCCGAGCCGAAGGCAGCAGCCCAAACCACTGAGCCACCCAGGCACCCCAATGTTTTACTTTTCAATATACTACTTAGAATATAAACCCTATTCCATTTTGTAAGAAGGTTACCATTTAAAAAATGTTAATTTTCTCATTGTGTCTTCCCCTCTCATTGCTTTATTTTGAATAAAACATTTCACAATAAACATAACTGATGCTTTCCGTTTGATGGTCCCTCTGTTGGTCATATTGTATATGAGCCATGACAATTAGTTTTACAACATTTATTCATGTTTGTTGATATGTTTTATCATAACTAATTTTCCCTCCCTTATCTAGATTCCCCAGCTTTCAGACAGGTGGACACTTAATAAACCATACCCAAGGGATGTATCAAGTACTTCTTAGACATCTCTCAGATCCTTGAGGTCTCATTTTGCCTAGGGAATTGCAATAGGTTCTGCCAGAGGCACCACTGTGACAACTGATGTCCATGGTCTATCTCCTGCTAAGCTCAAGAGGTCACTGGTTTCCAAGTTTATCTATACAATTAATGCACTCCATCAAGTTCTTTTTTTTTTTTTATATTAACAAACTTATTTTAAAGTTTATATGGAGAGGCAAAGACTCACAATAGTCAACATAGTGTTGAAGGAGAACAAAGCCTGAGGACTGACTTCAAAGTTTACCATAACGATGGGGCGCCTGGTTGGCTCAGTGGGTTAAGCTTCTGCCTTTGGCTCAGGTCATGATCCCAGGGGCCTGGGGTCGAGTCCCGTATTGGGCTCTCTGCTCAGCAGGGAGCCTGCTTCTCCTCATTTCTCTCTCTGTCTGTCTCTCTGCCTATTTGAGATCTCTCTCTCTGTCAAATAAATAAATAAACCTTTAAAAAAAGTATACCATAACGATAATTGGAAGCAAGATATTGTAATACCACAGAAAGACTAGATTAAAGGAACAGAATATATATTATCAATTATACTTTATATTTCATATAAAAGCAAAAGCAATACAAGAGAGCAAAATACAATCTTTTAAACAAATGGTTCTGGAGTAATGGTGAAGCTAAATGTAAAAATATGGGGTTCTGATAGAGGTAAAGAAGACTACTATATGATCCAAAGGGGCACGTGCACCAAATGTTTATAGCAGCAATATCCACAATAGCCAAACTATGGAAAGAACCTAGATGCCCATCAACAAATGAATGGTATATATTTCAAATTCAAGTCAGAGATGAAAGAAACATCTGGACTCGGTCCTCGGGTACAGGCAGTATTCTGAACTGAGGCTAGAACCAGAGACCATTCTAATGAAAGGCCTCCACAGGTGGGCTCCGACTCAGTTTCCTGTATGTATATTCATTCATGAAATCGCTCTGCAGGTCAACATGCAGAACAAAACCATTTAATAAAAGTGACAATGAGGAGAGGAAAGGGAGGCCAGAAGGCTTGTGAATGTGGAGAGAGGAAGAGCCAGGGGAGGAGGGGAGCGGGGGGGGGGGGGGCGGAAAAACTGAGAATCCCTCCCTGTGCTCCTTGCTGCCAGGGAGGTCTGAGGGACTAGTTTCTACCTGGGATCCCAAGTCCAGTACAAAAGTGGCGGGGCCACAGCTCGGGATGAGGGAAGGGGGTCCTCGGCACACGCGCGTGGGGGTGCCAAACGAAGGGGGCTATTGTGCTCGCTGCGGGGGGCACCTCGCCTGGCTCCATCCCCAGCCCGACCCCGTGGGGACCCGGGTGCGGCGCGTGGTCCGGGGTGGTCCCGCTGCCCCGGGGGTCGCGGGAGGCTGGGTCCCGACACCCCCGCGAGCTCGCCGCCCGCGCTTTCTGCTCCAGGTGAGGGCGCAGCGCAGTGTCACTTTACCTCCTCGCAGAGGGTCGTCCTGAGAAGCCATGGGGCAGGGCGGGGCAGCGGGCCGGGCCGTGGGAGCAGGACAGCGCGGCCTCAGGAGCTGGGCTGGAGCGCGGGAGTGCGGGTGTCCTGCAGTGCGGACTGGGCTGCAGCCGAGCACAGCGGAGCTGCGCGCCCCTCCTCCGCCAGCTCCTCCACCTCCTCTCAGACTCTCCGCTGCGTCCTCCGCGAGCTCACTTCCGGATTCTGCAATTAGCAAAGCCCCTTCTCCGGACCGCCCACGCCCTCGCCCACCTCCCCCTCCGTCCTGAGGCGCGGGCCCGGGGCACGGGCACCGGGAAAGCCCGGGGGGCTTGCGAGGGTGGCCAGCGCCAGCGCTGAGCGGCCTCCTAGCCTGGCTCCCCGAGCGGGTGTCCACCTGCTGCCTGGCTGCAAAAAGATCATCAGCCCTAAACCCCGGCTGCACTCTCGGGTCACTTCGCTGGCTTCCTGATTGTGCCCAAAGCCGGGAACCAGCTTCCCCAGCTCAGGCCTGGGCTGAGATGCTTGCCCACCATCTGTTTAAGCAGTCTCCTCCTCTCCAGGCAGGGTCCGCCATTGCATGATGGCACCCACGAATCACTTAGACCTGGATGTTTTTTGGTTTTTTGTTTCTTTTTTGGTTATTGGTTATAACATGACCTCCATGGTAGGTGATCCACAAAGGGAGTGAAAAGAGGACGCCTGATGCATACGCATATGGCCATTCTAGAAAAAGAGCTTGGGGTTCTCTGGGAAGCGCGGCATTGGTCCTTGCACTATGGTTTTGCTGCATCAAATAGTTCCTTCTTCTTCAAATATAAATATATAAATATATTGATCAAGTCACTCGCATGTCTTAGGAGATTGTCATACCTTTAGTAGCAAACTTGAAATCTTGGACATTGGTTTTGATTTTTGTTTTGGTTTGATTTGGTTCGGTTTTTGTAATTTTAAAAATCCCTCCAGCCCTTGGCTGTGTCTGACCTGAGTGCTTTCTGCTGTTTCTGCAACAAAACTGTCAGGGCAGCGAAAACTCTCATTGTTAACAGTGGCGCCCCCTTCTGAACACTTTGTTAATAAAAAGCTTTTTTTTTTTTTTTTTTTTTTGGCTATTGTAAATGTGAAACAACAATGAGGTATTTCAAAGAGGTGAACCACAGGTAAATTTCTCTAAGTGTGGGTGAGGGTTACTCAAAAAGGAACTTGACAAGGCTTTTAAAGATACCGACAATCATTATAACATAACGTGACTGATTGTTACCGTGCTCTTAACCTGGCAAACACTTGTTGGCTTCCAAGAAAGACGAACATAGTTGAGATGGTTCTAGCGGCCTTCTAGCACAGGGTCTCATGAGGCAGGGATTCTAGCCACTGGCTGTGCAAGGCATGAGGCCTGTTAGTGATTCTATTTTTTCTTCTGCAGAATGGGTCTTTCTGCATTCCAGGTCCTTTCTACCCCAATAAATAATGCGGCGATTCTCTCAGTGAGTTGTACTTTTGGTTTAAACAGCCAACTGTCTCTTAAAAAGGACTTTTGTTTAAAGTCCTTTAAAAAAAAAGTCCTTTCAAAAAAAACTTTTTTTTTAATTTTTATTTTTTAATCCCATATGTTTACTCTGATCCTGGAACTTTGTCATTTTGACCTTCTCTGCTGATTAAAATATTCTTCATCATCAGCACCTACTGCTCTCCTCTCCTGGTGGTCTCTCCGGAAGGGGTCTTCTCTAGCTCTTCTAGCAGAGGATGGGCACTTCCCCTCTACCCCTGTTGCCAGACCAACCTTACCTATGCTGCAGGGTCAGGTCGGCCTGGCCTTTTATCTGTTGTTCTCTTCTGAGTGGTTAGTTTTTCATAGATACCGTGCTTTGCTTTTGTCAGGATTTACCCTGGACTATCAAAACCCTTATCTTGTGCCAGTGAATCCTAAGAAACAGACCTGATGAGAGAACCAGGAACTCGAACAGATCATATTTATCCTGAATGTTCCGTCCAAAATGAAGAATACATTTCTGAGGAGCCTCAAGATGTCTTAGAAGGGAAGTTTCACCAACTCTGTCACGTAGGGGCATCAATTCTGATTCTGTGTCAATTTTCCTACTTTCCCAGCTAGTAATTCTCTTCCTCAGAAAGCCCACTCTCAACCGTTTCCTCTCTCAAAGGCAGTTGCTCTTCGAGTCTGCACATGGCACTTGGGGCCTGCTGGTCGTTGGCTACTGCCCTCTGTACCTTGGGTCTAACAGCTTCGGGGCATCAAGATGAAATCGTCTCTTGTTCTAAGACTTAATATAGTTTGGGGCACATGGTAAGCAATCATCACTTTTTTAGTTGATCCAAGTGTTCGACCTTTCTTAATTATTCTAGTACCACAGTTTACTTGTTCTAAGATTTGTCCTCCCTCCCCCATTCTAATAACTCTTGCACTTGATGACATATCCTAGTTTAACTGACAGCATTTCTCTTTCTTAGTCGAACATAAACTATAGTGCATCTTACCCTTGATGAAAGCTAGGTTGCAATTAAATACTCTATTATGGTTACGATTCTGATATTTGAAATCCTCCGGTAGCTCCCTGTGCCCCCACAGTGTAGTACCTCACCTTCTCGGCATAGTATACAAACCAGCTCACCCCCAGTGTTAACCCCGGGGCTCAGCCTCCATCCCCAGGTGATGCTGCCAGATCAGCTGCCCGTTGTCCTGAACTTGCTGTAGATTCCCGAATGCACTGTGCTGCCCCCTGGCACTTTGAAAGTGACACACTCATCCCCATTCTTCGCTTTGCCCTTGTCTATCACCTCCCCTCAAAATCTGTTCCTAAGTGCCTTTTCCCAGCTCCAACCTACCCTTGGCAGTCTTTTATCTCCCTGTGGTAAAACCTGTCACACTGCACCATGGACAGGCCCGTTGTCCCCCTGAGAAGGGAAAAGGGACAGTGAGGGCCCCCCAGCATTTGCAGCTCTAGTGCAGAGCCCCATGCCTGGCTTGCAGGAAATGCCAGATCATGAAGACAAACGGAGATCATCCTCTGGCTAAAACCAGCTCTTCTTTGCCTACCGCAGGATCTGGATCAATACTGAGCAGCCCGTTATTATTGCTGTTTTTCTAGGGATTTTTTACCCATATATTTCCCAGGTCTTGACTCTTTTTGTAGCACTTTAATTCAGGCTTCAACCACTTCCTAGTCAGATCAGGTGAAATCATTTTCCTTCCCATAGCCTCGGTGTATTTCACACCTAGCAAATCTTTTTTGAAAGATCTTATTTACCCATTGGACAGATCAAAAGTAGGTAGAGAGGCAGGCAGAGAGAGGGGTGGGGGAGCAGGCTCCCCGCTGAGCAGAGAGCCCGATGTGGGGCTCCATCCCAGGACCCTGAAATCATGACCTGAGCCGAAGGCAGAGGCCTAAACCACTGAGCCACCCAGGAGCCCCCATATCTCGTAATTTTTAATCAACGTGCAAAAAGTATTGTACATATTGATGAAGTTCAAACAAATTCTGTGAAACCGTAGATGGACTTAAAGATACTATTATGTATCAAATATTGTAAAAATTAAGCAAGGAAATAGCACACATAAAATAACCAAAGCATACAAACTTGGGTAGATACAATAGGTGTGATCATGTTCTACTTCATAAAGAGATGAGTTAATAGATAAATAGAAGTAACTAGACTTTTTAGACGTTAATAAAACTTTGCCTGTTATTTCTTAGCTATATAAAATAGATGGTTTTCTAACAAAAACGCTTATCTTAAAAATATTTAAAAATAAATTTCAGGCTACTCATAAGGTTCTATTTACTTTTCCACTGAAGGAAAAGCTGGTTGTTGTAGTTGTAGTTGTTTGTTTGTTTTAGTCTCCTCCTAGTTTTTATTATTATAATGTGGAAGGAGGAATGTTAAATTGAAAAGTGAATTATTTTATAGACAAAATTCATTACTTGATTCACTTCCTGGTACAGCAGATGGAACTCCTGAAAACATGCCCTTTTGCCTTACAGAAGAGTAACAGTTATGCTTACTTCTGAAACATGCTTGGTGGTGGCCCTCAATAGTGACACCATACTAAACATTTTGAATATTTGCAATTAATTTTTATAGTCATAGGGCTCCAAAAGGCGCTGCTAGTCTCTTAGTAGGTATTTCAATAAAGCTAAAAGTTGCCTGACTGTTTAAAAATATTAACAAGGCACAAAACATGGCAGAAGTATTGTCCTCAGATATTATTTTTTTCCATATGCTCCTGATTCCAGACATGACAAGTTATTTTTTTAAATTTTTTTATAAAAGATTTTATTTATTTCTTTGACAGAGGTCACAAGTAGGCAGGGTCAGGCAGAGTGAGAGGGGGGAAGCAGGCTCCCTGCTGAGCTGAGAGCCCGATGTGGGACTCGATCCAAGGATTCTGGGATCATGACCTGAGCCGAAGGCAGAGGCTTTAACCCACTGAGCCACCCAGGTGCCCCCATGACAAGTTATTTTTTTTAAAGATTTTATTTATTTATTTGACAGAGAGAGAGATTACAAGTAGGCAGAGAGGCAGGCAAAGAGAGACAGGAGGTAGCAGGCTCCCCGTTGAGCAGAGAGCCCAATGTGGGGCTCCATCCCTGGACCCTGAGATCATGACCTGAGCTGAAGGCAGCGGCTTAACCCACAAGCCACCCAGGAACCCGACAAGTTCTTTTTGATAGATATATATATACAATGTATTTTCCAGTTATAAGAAAAATGGTTCTGCTCTTTTTAACCTTTTTTAAAAATTACATAATTTTTTTAAATTTAAATTTTATTTTTTAATGTTTTACCTTTCTTTTCTTTTTTTTAAAAAGATTTTATTTATTTATTTGACAGACAGAGATCACAAGTAGGCAGAGAGACAGGCAGAGAGAGAGAGAGAGAGAGAAGCAGGCTTCCTGCGGAGCAGAGAGCCCGATGCAGGGCTCAATTCCAGGACCCTGAGATCATGACCCGAGCCGAAGGCAGCAGCCCAAACCACTGAGCCACCCAGGCACCCCAATGTTTTACTTTTCAATATACTACTTAGAATATAAACCCTATTCCATTTTGTAAGAAGGTTACCATTTAAAAAATGTTAATTTTCTCATTGTGTCTTCCCCTCTCATTGCTTTATTTTGAATAAAACATTTCACAATAAACATAACTGATGCTTTCCGTTTGATGGTCCCTCTGTTGGTCATATTGTATATGAGCCATGACATTTAGTTTTACAACATTTATTCATGTTTGTTGATATGTTTTATCATAACTAATTTTCCCTCCCTTATCTAGATTCCCCAGCTTTCAGACAGGTGGACACTTAATAAACCATACCCAAGGGATGTATCAAGTACTTCTTAGACATCTCTCAGATCCTTGAGGTCTCATTTTGCCTAGGGATTTGCAATAGGTTCTGCCAGAGGCACCACTGTGACAACTGATGTCCATGGTCTATCTCCTGCTAAGCTCAAGAGGTCACTGGTTTCCAAGTTTATCTATACAATTAATGCACTCCATCAAGTTCTTTTTTTTTTTAATATTAACAAACTTATTTTAAAGTTTATATGGAGAGGCAAAGACTCACAATAGTCAACATAGTGTTGAAGGAGAACAAAGCCTGAGGACTGACTTCAAAGTTTACCATAACGATGGGGCGCCTGGTTGGCTCAGTGGGTTAAGCTTCTGCCTTTGGCTCAGGTCATGATCCCAGGGGCCTGGGGTCGAGTCCCGTATTGGGCTCTCTGCTCAGCAGGGAGCCTGCTTCTCCTCATTTCTCTCTCTGTCTCTCTGCCTATTTGAGATCTCTCTCTCTGTCAAATAAATAAATAAACCTTTAAAAAAAGTATACCATAACGATAATTGGAAGCAAGATATTGTAATACCACAGAAAGACTAGATTAAAGGAACAGAATATATATTATCAATTATATTTTATATTTCATATAAAAGCAAAAGCAATACAAGAGAGCAAAATACAATCTTTTAAACAAATGGTTCTGGAGTAATGGTGAAGCTAAATGTAAAAATATGGGGTTCTGATAGAGGTAAAGAAGACTACTATATGATCCAAAGGGGCACGTGCACCAAATGTTTATAGCAGCAATATCCACAATAGCCAAACTATGGAAAGAACCTAGATGCCCATCAACAAATGAATGGTATATATTTCAAATTCAAGTCAGAGATGAAAGAAACATCTGGACTCGGTCCTCAGGTACAGGCAGTATTCTGAACTGAGGCTAGAACCAGAGACCATTCTAATGAAAGGCCTCCACAGGTGGGCTCCGACTCAGTTTCCTGTATGTATATTCATTCATGAAATCGCTCTGCAGGTCAACATGCAGAACAAAACCATTTAATAAAAGTGACAATGAGGAGAGGAAAGGGAGGCCAGAAGGCTTGTGAATGTGGAGAGAGGAAGAGCCAGGGGAGGAGGGGGGCGGGGGGGGGGCGGAAAAACTGAGAATCCGTCCCTGTGCTCCTTGCTGCCAGGGAGGTCTGAGGGACTAGTTTCTACCTGGGATCCCAAGTCCAGTACAAAAGTGGCGGGGCCACAGCTCGGGATGAGGGAAGGGGGTCCTCGGCACACGCGCGTGGGGGTGCCAAACGAAGGGGGCTATTGTGCTCGCTGCGGGGGGCACCTCGCCTGGCTCCATCCCCAGCCCGACCCCGTGGGGACCCGGGTGCGGCGCGTGGTCCGGGGTGGTCCCGCTGCCCCGGGGGTCGCGGGAGGCTGGGTCCCGACACCCCCGCGAGCTCGCCGCCCGCGCTTTCTGCTCCAGGTGAGGGCGCAGCGCAGTGTCACTTTACCTCCTCGCAGAGGGTCGTCCTGAGAAGCCATGGGGCAGGGCGGGGCAGCGGGCCGGGCCGTGGGAGCAGGACAGCGCGGCCTCAGGAGCTGGGCTGGAGCGCGGGAGTGCGGGTGTCCTGCAGTGCGGACTGGGCTGCAGCCGAGCACAGCGGAGCTGCGCGCCCCTCCTCCGCCAGCTCCTCCACCTCCTCTCAGACTCTCCGCTGCGTCCTCCGCGAGCTCACTTCCGGATTCTGCAATTAGCAAAGCCCCTTCTCCGGACCGCCCACGCCCTCGCCCACCTCCCCCTCCGTCCTGAGGCGCGGGCCCGGGGCACGGGCACCGGGAAAGCCCGGGGGGCTTGCGAGGGTGGCCAGCGCCAGCGCTGAGCGGCCTCCTAGCCTGGCTCCCCGAGCGGGTGTCCACCTGCTGCCTGGCTGCAAAAAGATCATCAGCCCTAAACCCCGGCTGCACTCTCGGGTCACTTCGCTGGCTTCCTGATTGTGCCCAAAGCCGGGAACCAGCTTCCCCAGCTCAGGCCTGGGCTGAGATGCTTGCCCACGATCTGTTTAAGCAGTCTCCTCCTCTCCAGGCAGGGTCCGCCATTGCATGATGGCACCCACGAATCACTTAGACCTGGATGTTTTTTGGTTTTTTGTTTCTTTTTTGGTTATTGGTTATTCCATGACCTCCATGGTAGGTGATCCACAAAGGGAGTGAAAAGAGGACGCCTGATGCATACGCATATGGCCATTCTAGAAAAAGAGCTTGGGGTTCTCTGGGAAGCGCGGCATTGGTCCTTGCACTATGGTTTTGCTGCATCAAATAGTTCCTTCTTCTTCAAATATAAATATATAAATATATTGATCAAGTCACTCGCATGTCTTAGGAGATTGTCATACCTTTAGTAGCAAACTTGAAATCTTGGACATTGGTTTTGATTTTTGTTTTGGTTTGATTTGGTTCGGTTTTTGTAATTTTAAAAATCCCTCCAGCCCTTGGCTGTGTCTGACCTGAGTGCTTTCTGCTGTTTCTGCAACAAAACTGTCAGGGCAGCGAAAACTCTCATTGTTAACAGTGGCGCCCCCTTCTGAACACTTTGTTAATAAAAAGCTTTTTTTTTTTTTTTTTTTTTTGGCTATTGTAAATGTGAAACAACAATGAGGTATTTCAAAGAGGTGAACCACAGGTAAATTTCTCTAAGTGTGGGTGAGGGTTACTCAAAAAGGAACTTGACAAGGCTTTTAAAGATACCGACAATCATTATAACATAACGTGACTGATTGTTACCGTGCTCTTAACCTGGCAAACACTTGTTGGCTTCCAAGAAAGACGAACATAGTTGAGATGGTTCTAGCGGCCTTCTAGCACAGGGTCTCATGAGGCAGGGATTCTAGCCACTGGCTGTGCAAGGCATGAGGCCTGTTAGTGATTCTATTTTTTCTTCTGCAGAATGGGTCTTTCTGCATTCCAGGTCCTTTCTACCCCAATAAATAATGCGGCGATTCTCTCAGTGAGTTGTACTTTTGGTTTAAACAGCCAACTGTCTCTTAAAAAGGACTTTTGTTTAAAGTCCTTTAAAAAAAAAGTCCTTTCAAAAAAAACTTTTTTTTTAATTTTTATTTTTTAATCCCATATGTTTACTCTGATCCTGGAACTTTGTCATTTTGACCTTCTCTGCTGATTAAAATATTCTTCATCATCAGCACCTACTGCTCTCCTCTCCTGGTGGTCTCTCCGGAAGGGGTCTTCTCTAGCTCTTCTAGCAGAGGATGGGCACTTCCCCTCTACCCCTGTTGCCAGACCAACCTTACCTATGCTGCAGGGTCAGGTCGGCCTGGCCTTTTATCTGTTGTTCTCTTCTGAGTGGTTAGTTTTTCATAGATACCGTGCTTTGCTTTTGTCAGGATTTACCCTGGACTATCAAAACCCTTATCTTGTGCCAGTGAATCCTAAGAAACAGACCTGATGAGAGAACCAGGAACTCGAACAGATCATATTTATCCTGAATGTTCCGTCCAAAATGAAGAATACATTTCTGAGGAGCCTCAAGATGTCTTAGAAGGGAAGTTTCACCAACTCTGTCACGTAGGGGCATCAATTCTGATTCTGTGTCAATTTTCCTACTTTCCCAGCTAGTAATTCTCTTCCTCAGAAAGCCCACTCTCAACCGTTTCCTCTCTCAAAGGCAGTTGCTCTTCGAGTCTGCACATGGCACTTGGGGCCTGCTGGTCGTTGGCTACTGCCCTCTGTACCTTGGGTCTAACAGCTTCGGGGCATCAAGATGAAATCGTCTCTTGTTCTAAGACTTAATATAGTTTGGGGCACATGGTAAGCAATCATCACTTTTTTAGTTGATCCAAGTGTTCGACCTTTCTTAATTATTCTAGTACCACAGTTTACTTGTTCTAAGATTTGTCCTCCCTCCCCCATTCTAATAACTCTTGCACTTGATGACATATCCTAGTTTAACTGACAGCATTTCTCTTTCTTAGTCGAACATAAACTATAGTGCATCTTACCCTTGATGAAAGCTAGGTTGCAATTAAATACTCTATTATGGTTACGATTCTGATATTTGAAATCCTCCGGTAGCTCCCTGTGCCCCCACAGTGTAGTACCTCACCTTCTCGGCATAGTATACAAACCAGCTCACCCCCAGTGTTAACCCCGGGGCTCAGCCTCCATCCCCAGGTGATGCTGCCAGATCAGCTGCCCGTTGTCCTGAACTTGCTGTAGATTCCCGAATGCACTGTGCTGCCCCCTGGCACTTTGAAAGTGACACACTCATCCCCATTCTTCGCTTTGCCCTTGTCTATCACCTCCCCTCAAAATCTGTTCCTAAGTGCCTTTTCCCAGCTCCAACCTACCCTTGGCAGTCTTTTATCTCCCTGTGGTAAAACCTGTCACACTGCACCATGGACAGGCCCGTTGTCCCCCTGAGAAGGGAAAAGGGACAGTGAGGGCCCCCCAGCATTTGCAGCTCTAGTGCAGAGCCCCATGCCTGGCTTGCAGGAAATGCCAGATCATGAAGACAAACGGAGATCATCCTCTGGCTAAAACCAGCTCTTCTTTGCCTACCGCAGGATCTGGATCAATACTGAGCAGCCCGTTATTATTGCTGTTTTTCTAGGGATTTTTTACCCATATATTTCCCAGGTCTTGACTCTTTTTGTAGCACTTTAATTCAGGCTTCAACCACTTCCTAGTCAGATCAGGTGAAATCATTTTCCTTCCCATAGCCTCGGTGTATTTCACACCTAGCAAATCTTTTTTGAAAGATCTTATTTACCCATTGGACAGATCAAAAGTAGGTAGAGAGGCAGGCAGAGAGAGGGGTGGGGGAGCAGGCTCCCCGCTGAG
This sequence comes from Mustela nivalis, assembly GCF_964662115.1. Classification (NCBI taxonomy): domain Eukaryota; kingdom Metazoa; phylum Chordata; class Mammalia; order Carnivora; family Mustelidae; genus Mustela; species Mustela nivalis. The sequence goes on from NW_028135585.1 coordinate 50,586, forward strand.
CAGAGAGCCCGATGTGGGGCTCCATCCCAGGACCCTGAAATCATGACCTGAGCCGAAGGCAGAGGCCTAAACCACTGAGCCACCCAGGAGCCCCCATATCTCGTAATTTTTAATCAACGTGCAAAAAGTATTGTACATATTGATGAAGTTCAAACAAATTCTGTGAAACCGTAGATGGACTTAAAGATACTATTATGTATCAAATATTGTAAAAATTAAGCAAGGAAATAGCACACATAAAATAACCAAAGCATACAAACTTGGGTAGATACAATAGGTGTGATCATGTTCTACTTCATAAAGAGATGAGTTAATAGATAAATAGAAGTAACTAGACTTTTTAGACGTTAATAAAACTTTGCCTGTCATTTCTTAGCTATATAAAATAGATGGTTTTCTAACAAAAACGCTTATCTTAAAAATATTTAAAAATAAATTTCAGGCTACTCATAAGGTTCTATTTACTTTTCCACTGAAGGAAAAGCTGGTTGTTGTAGTTGTAGTTGTTTGTTTGTTTTAGTCTCCTCCTAGTTTTTATTATTATAATGTGGAAGGAGGAATGTTAAATTGAAAAGTGAATTATTTTATAGACAAAATTCATTACTTGATTCACTTCCTGGTACAGCAGATGGAACTCCTGAAAACATGCCCTTTTGCCTTACAGAAGAGTAACAGTTATGCTTACTTCTGAAACATGCTTGGTGGTGGCCCTCAATAGTGACACCATACTAAACATTTTGAATATTTGCAATTAATTTTTATAGTCATAGGGCTCCAAAAGGCGCTGCTAGTCTCTTAGTAGGTATTTCAATAAAGCTAAAAGTTGCCTGACTGTTTAAAAATATTAACAAGGCACAAAACATGGCAGAAGTATTGTCCTCAGATATTATTTTTTTCCATATGCTCCTGATTCCAGACATGACAAGTTATTTTTTTAAATTTTTTTATAAAAGATTTTATTTATTTCTTTGACAGAGATCACAAGTAGGCAGGGTCAGGCAGAGTGAGAGGGGGGAAGCAGGCTCCCTACTGAGCTGAGAGCCCGATGTGGGACTCGATCCAAGGATTCTGGGATCATGACCTGAGCCGAAGGCAGAGGCTTTAACCCACTGAGCCACCCAGGTGCCCCCATGACAAGTTATTTTTTTTAAAGATTTTATTTATTTATTTGACAGAGAGAGAGATTACAAGTAGGCAGAGAGGCAGGCAAAGCGAGACAGGAGGTAGCAGGCTCCCCGTTGAGCAGAGAGCCCAATGTGGGGCTCCATCCCTGGACCCTGAGATCATGACCTGAGCTGAAGGCAGCGGCTTAACCCACAAGCCACCCAGGAACCCGACAAGTTCTTTTTGATAGATATATATATACAATGTATTTTCCAGTTATAAGAAAAATGGTTCTGCTCTTTTTAACCTTTTTTAAAAATTACATAATTTTTTTAAATTTAAATTTTATTTTTTAATGTTTTACCTTTCTTTTCTTTTTTTTAAAAAGATTTTATTTATTTATTTGACAGACAGAGATCACAAGTAGGCAGAGAGACAGGCAGAGAGAGAGAGAGAGAGAGAAGCAGGCTTCCTGCGGAGCAGAGAGCCCGATGCAGGGCTCAATTCCAGGACCCTGAGATCATGACCCGAGCCGAAGGCAGCAGCCCAAACCACTGAGCCACCCAGGCACCCCAATGTTTTACTTTTCAATATACTACTTAGAATATAAACCCTATTCCATTTTGTAAGAAGGTTACCATTTAAAAAATGTTAATTTTCTCATTGTGTCTTCCCCTCTCATTGCTTTATTTTGAATAAAACATTTCACAATAAACATAACTGATGCTTTCCTTTTGATGGTCCCTCTGTTGGTCATATTGTATATGAGCCATGACATTTAGTTTTACAACATTTATTCATGTTTGTTGATATGTTTTATCATAACTAATTTTCCCTCCCTTATCTAGATTCCCCAGCTTTCAGACAGGTGGACACTTAATAAACCATACCCAAGGGATGTATCAAGTACTTCTTAGACATCTCTCAGATCCTTGAGGTCTCATTTTGCCTAGGGATTTGCAATAGGTTCTGCCAGAGGCACCACTGTGACAACTGATGTCCATGGTCTATCTCCTGCTAAGCTCAAGAGGTCACTGGTTTCCAAGTTTATCTATACAATTAATGCACTCCATCAAGTTCTTTTTTTTTTTAATATTAACAAACTTATTTTAAAGTTTATATGGAGAGGCAAAGACTCACAATAGTCAACATAGTGTTGAAGGAGAACAAAGCCTGAGGACTGACTTCAAAGTTTACCATAACGATGGGGCGCCTGGTTGGCTCAGTGGGTTAAGCTTCTGCCTTTGGCTCAGGTCATGATCCCAGGGGCCTGGGGTCGAGTCCCGTATTGGGCTCTCTGCTCAGCAGGGAGCCTGCTTCTCCTCATTTCTCTCTCTGTCTCTCTGCCTATTTGAGATCTCTCTCTCTGTCAAATAAATAAATAAACCTTTAAAAAAAGTATACCATAACGATAATTGGAAGCAAGATATTGTAATACCACAGAAAGACTAGATTAAAGGAACAGAATATATATTATCAATTATATTTTATATTTCATATAAAAGCAAAAGCAATACAAGAGAGCAAAATACAATCTTTTAAACAAATGGTTCTGGAGTAATGGTGAAGCTAAATGTAAAAATATGGGGTTCTGATAGAGGTAAAGAAGACTACTATATGATCCAAAGGGGCACGTGCACCAAATGTTTATAGCAGCAATATCCACAATAGCCAAACTATGGAAAGAACCTAGATGCCCATCAACAAATGAATGGTATATATTTCAAATTCAAGTCAGAGATGAAAGAAACATCTGGACTCGGTCCTCAGGTACAGGCAGTATTCTGAACTGAGGCTAGAACCAGAGACCATTCTAATGAAAGGCCTCCACAGGTGGGCTCCGACTCAGTTTCCTGTATGTATATTCATTCATGAAATCGCTCTGCAGGTCAACATGCAGAACAAAACCATTTAATAAAAGTGACAATGAGGAGAGGAAAGGGAGGCCAGAAGGCTTGTGAATGTGGAGAGAGGAAGAGCCAGGGGAGGAGGGGGGCGGGGGGGGGGCGGAAAAACTGAGAATCCGTCCCTGTGCTCCTTGCTGCCAGGGAGGTCTGAGGGACTAGTTTCTACCTGGGATCCCAAGTCCAGTACAAAAGTGGCGGGGCCACAGCTCGGGATGAGGGAAGGGGGTCCTCGGCACACGCGCGTGGGGGTGCCAAACGAAGGGGGCTATTGTGCTCGCTGCGGGGGGCACCTCGCCTGGCTCCATCCCCAGCCCGACCCCGTGGGGACCCGGGTGCGGCGCGTGGTCCGGGGTGGTCCCGCTGCCCCGGGGGTCGCGGGAGGCTGGGTCCCGACACCCCCGCGAGCTCGCCGCCCGCGCTTTCTGCTCCAGGTGAGGGCGCAGCGCAGTGTCACTTTACCTCCTCGCAGAGGGTCGTCCTGAGAAGCCATGGGGCAGGGCGGGGCAGCGGGCCGGGCCGTGGGAGCAGGACAGCGCGGCCTCAGGAGCTGGGCTGGAGCGCGGGAGTGCGGGTGTCCTGCAGTGCGGACTGGGCTGCAGCCGAGCACAGCGGAGCTGCGCGCCCCTCCTCCGCCAGCTCCTCCACCTCCTCTCAGACTCTCCGCTGCGTCCTCCGCGAGCTCACTTCCGGATTCTGCAATTAGCAAAGCCCCTTCTCCGGACCGCCCACGCCCTCGCCCACCTCCCCCTCCGTCCTGAGGCGCGGGCCCGGGGCACGGGCACCGGGAAAGCCCGGGGGGCTTGCGAGGGTGGCCAGCGCCAGCGCTGAGCGGCCTCCTAGCCTGGCTCCCCGAGCGGGTGTCCACCTGCTGCCTGGCTGCAAAAAGATCATCAGCCCTAAACCCCGGCTGCACTCTCGGGTCACTTCGCTGGCTTCCTGATTGTGCCCAAAGCCGGGAACCAGCTTCCCCAGCTCAGGCCTGGGCTGAGATGCTTGCCCACGATCTGTTTAAGCAGTCTCCTCCTCTCCAGGCAGGGTCCGCCATTGCATGATGGCACCCACGAATCACTTAGACCTGGATGTTTTTTGGTTTTTTGTTTCTTTTTTGGTTATTGGTTATAACATGACCTCCATGGTAGGTGATCCACAAAGGGAGTGAAAAGAGGACGCCTGATGCATACGCATATGGCCATTCTAGAAAAAGAGCTTGGGGTTCTCTGGGAAGCGCGGCATTGGTCCTTGCACTATGGTTTTGCTGCATCAAATAGTTCCTTCTTCTTCAAATATAAATATATAAATATATTGATCAAGTCACTCGCATGTCTTAGGAGATTGTCATACCTTTAGTAGCAAACTTGAAATCTTGGACATTGGTTTTGATTTTTGTTTTGGTTTGATTTGGTTCGGTTTTTGTAATTTTAAAAATCCCTCCAGCCCTTGGCTGTGTCTGACCTGAGTGCTTTCTGCTGTTTCTGCAACAAAACTGTCAGGGCAGCGAAAACTCTCATTGTTAACAGTGGCGCCCCCTTCTGAACACTTTGTTAATAAAAAGCTTTTTTTTTTTTTTTTTTTTTTTGGCTATTGTAAATGTGAAACAACAATGAGGTATTTCAAAGAGGTGAACCACAGGTAAATTTCTCTAAGTGTGGGTGAGGGTTACTCAAAAAGGAACTTGACAAGGCTTTTAAAGATACCGACAATCATTATAACATAACGTGACTGATTGTTACCGTGCTCTTAACCTGGCAAACACTTGTTGGCTTCCAAGAAAGACGAACATAGTTGAGATGGTTCTAGCGGCCTTCTAGCACAGGGTCTCATGAGGCAGGGATTCTAGCCACTGGCTGTGCAAGGCATGAGGCCTGTTAGTGATTCTATTTTTTCTTCTGCAGAATGGGTCTTTCTGCATTCCAGGTCCTTTCTACCCCAATAAATAATGCGGCGATTCTCTCAGTGAGTTGTACTTTTGGTTTAAACAGCCAACTGTCTCTTAAAAAGGACTTTTGTTTAAAGTCCTTTAAAAAAAAAGTCCTTTCAAAAAAAACTTTTTTTTTAATTTTTATTTTTTAATCCCACATGTTTACTCTGATCCTGGAACTTTGTCATTTTGACCTTCTCTGCTGATTAAAATATTCTTCATCATCAGCACCTACTGCTCTCCTCTCCTGGTGGTCTCTCCGGAAGGGGTCTTCTCTAGCTCTTCTAGCAGAGGATGGGCACTTCCCCTCTACCCCTGTTGCCAGACCAACCTTACCTATGCTGCAGGGTCAGGTCGGCCTGGCCTTTTATCTGTTGTTCTCTTCTGAGTGGTTAGTTTTTCATAGATACCGTGCTTTGCTTTTGTCAGGATTTACCCTGGACTATCAAAACCCTTATCTTGTGCCAGTGAATCCTAAGAAACAGACCTGATGAGAGAACCAGGAACTCGAACAGATCATATTTATCCTGAATGTTCCGTCCAAAATGAAGAATACATTTCTGAGGAGCCTCAAGATGTCTTAGAAGGGAAGTTTCACCAACTCTGTCACGTAGGGGCATCAATTCTGATTCTGTGTCAATTTTCCTACTTTCCCAGCTAGTAATTCTCTTCCTCAGAAAGCCCACTCTCAACCGTTTCCTCTCTCAAAGGCAGTTGCTCTTCGAGTCTGCACATGGCACTTGGGGCCTGCTGGTCGTTGGCTACTGCCCTCTGTACCTTGGGTCTAACAGCTTCGGGGCATCAAGATGAAATCGTCTCTTGTTCTAAGACTTAATATAGTTTGGGGCACATGGTAAGCAATCATCACTTTTTTAGTTGATCCAAGTGTTCGACCTTTCTTAATTATTCTAGTACCACAGTTTACTTGTTCTAAGATTTGTCCTCCCTCCCCCATTCTAATAACTCTTGCACTTGATGACATATCCTAGTTTAACTGACAGCATTTCTCTTTCTTAGTCGAACATAAACTATAGTGCATCTTACCCTTGATGAAAGCTAGGTTGCAATTAAATACTCTATTATGGTTACGATTCTGATATTTGAAATCCTCCGGTAGCTCCCTGTGCCCCCACAGTGTAGTACCTCACCTTCTCGGCATAGTATACAAACCAGCTCACCCCCAGTGTTAACCCCGGGGCTCAGCCTCCATCCCCAGGTGATGCTGCCAGATCAGCTGCCCGTTGTCCTGAACTTGCTGTAGATTCCCGAATGCACTGTGCTGCCCCCTGGCACTTTGAAAGTGACACACTCATCCCCATTCTTCGCTTTGCCCTTGTCTATCACCTCCCCTCAAAATCTGTTCCTAAGTGCCTTTTCCCAGCTCCAACCTACCCTTGGCAGTCTTTTATCTCCCTGTGGTAAAACCTGTCACACTGCACCATGGACAGGCCCGTTGTCCCCCTGAGAAGGGAAAAGGGACAGTGAGGGCCCCCCAGCATTTGCAGCTCTAGTGCAGAGCCCCATGCCTGGCTTGCAGGAAATGCCAGATCATGAAGACAAACGGAGATCATCCTCTGGCTAAAACCAGCTCTTCTTTGCCTACCGCAGGATCTGGATCAATACAGAGCAGCCCGTTATTATTGCTGTTTTTCTAGGGATTTTTTACCCATATATTTCCCAGGTCTTGACTCTTTTTGTAGCACTTTAATTCAGGCTTCAACCACTTCCTAGTCAGATCAGGTGAAATCATTTTCCTTCCCATAGCCTCGGTGTATTTCACACCTAGCAAATCTTTTTTGAAAGATCTTATTTACCCATTGGACAGATCAAAAGTAGGTAGAGAGGCAGGCAGAGAGAGGGGTGGGGGAGCAGGCTCCCCGCTGAGCAGAGAGCCCGATGTGGGGCTCCATCCCAGGACCCTGAAATCATGACCTGAGCCGAAGGCAGAGGCCTAAACCACTGAGCCACCCAGGAGCCCCCATATCTCGTAATTTTTAATCAACGTGCAAAAAGTATTGTACATATTGATGAAGTTCAAACAAATTCTGTGAAACCGTAGATGGACTTAAAGATACTATTATGTATCAAATATTGTAAAAATTAAGCAAGGAAATAGCACACATAAAATAACCAAAGCATACAAACTTGGGTAGATACAATAGGTGTGATCATGTTCTACTTCATAAAGAGATGAGTTAATAGATAAATAGAAGTAACTAGACTTTTTAGACGTTAATAAAACTTTGCCTGTTATTTCTTAGCTATATAAAATAGATGGTTTTCTAACAAAAACGCTTATCTTAAAAATATTTAAAAATAAATTTCAGGCTACTCATAAGGTTCTATTTACTTTTCCACTGAAGGAAAAGCTGGTTGTTGTAGTTGTAGTTGTTTGTTTGTTTTAGTCTCCTCCTAGTTTTTATTATTATAATGTGGAAGGAGGAATGTTAAATTGAAAAGTGAATTATTTTATAGACAAAATTCATTACTTGATTCACTTCCTGGTACAGCAGATGGAACTCCTGAAAACATGCCCTTTTGCCTTACAGAAGAGTAACAGTTATGCTTACTTCTGAAACATGCTTGGTGGTGGCCCTCAATAGTGACACCATACTAAACATTTTGAATATTTGCAATTAATTTTTATAGTCATAGGGCTCCAAAAGGCGCTGCTAGTCTCTTAGTAGGTATTTCAATAAAGCTAAAAGTTGCCTGACTGTTTAAAAATATTAACAAGGCACAAAACATGGCAGAAGTATTGTCCTCAGATATTATTTTTTTCCATATGCTCCTGATTCCAGACATGACAAGTTATTTTTTTAAATTTTTTTATAAAAGATTTTATTTATTTCTTTGACAGAGATCACAAGTAGGCAGGGTCAGGCAGAGTGAGAGGGGGGAAGCAGGCTCCCTGCTGAGCTGAGAGCCCGATGTGGGACTCGATCCAAGGATTCTGGGATCATGACCTGAGCCGAAGGCAGAGGCTTTAACCCACTGAGCCACCCAGGTGCCCCCATGACAAGTTATTTTTTTTTTAAAGATTTTATTTATGTATTTGACAGAGAGAGAGATTACAAGTAGGCAGAGAGGCAGGCAAAGAGAGAGAGGAGGTAGCAGGCTCCCCGTTGAGCAGAGAGCCCAATGTGGGGCTCCATCCCTGGACCCTGAGATCATGACCTGAGCTGAAGGCAGCGGCTTAACCCACAAGCCACCCAGGAACCCGACAAGTTATTTTTGATAGATATATATATACAATGTATTTTCCAGTTATAAGAAAAATGGTTCTGCTCTTTTTAACCTTTTTTAAAAATTACATAATTTTTTTAAATTTAAATTTTATTTTTTAATGTTTTACCTTTCTTTTCTTTTTTTTAAAAAGATTTTATTTATTTATTTGACAGACAGAGATCACAAGTAGGCAGAGAGACAGGCAGAGAGAGAGAGAGAGAGAGAGAAGCAGGCTTCCTGCGGAGCAGAGAGCCCGATGCAGGGCTCAATTCCAGGACCCTGAGATCATGACCCGAGCCGAAGGCAGCAGCCCAAACCACTGAGCCACCCAGGCACCCCAATGTTTTACTTTTCAATATACTACTTAGAATATAAACCCTATTCCATTTTGTAAGAAGGTTACCATTTAAAAAATGTTAATTTTCTCATTGTGTCTTCCCCTCTCATTGCTTTATTTTGAATAAAACATTTCACAATAAACATAACTGATGCTTTCCTTTTGATGGTCCCTCTGTTGGTCATATTGTATATGAGCCATGACAATTAGTTTTACAACATTTATTCATGTTTGTTGATATGTTTTATCATAACTAATTTTCCCTCCCTTATCTAGATTCCCCAGCTTTCAGACAGGTGGACACTTAATAAACCATACCCAAGGGATGTATCAAGTACTTCTTAGACATCTCTCAGATCCTTGAGGTCTCATTTTGCCTAGGGATTTGCAATAGGTTCTGCCAGAGGCACCACTGTGACAACTGATGTCCACCGTCTATCTCCTGCTAAGCTCAAGAGGTCACTGGTTTCCAAGTTTATCTATACAATTAATGCACTCCATCAAGTTCTTTTTTTTTTAATATTAACAAACTTATTTTAAAGTTTATATGGAGAGGCAAAGACTCACAATAGTCAACATAGTGTTGAAGGAGAACAAAGCCTGAGGACTGACTTCAAAGTTTACCATAACGATGGGGCGCCTGGTTGGCTCAGTGGGTTAAGCTTCTGCCTTTGGCTCAGGTCATGATCCCAGGGGCCTGGGGTCGAGTCCCGTATTGGGCTCTCTGCTCAGCAGGGAGCCTGCTTCTCCTCATTTCTCTCTCTGTCTGTCTCTCTGCCTATTTGAGATCTCTCTCTCTGTCAAATAAATAAATAAACCTTTAAAAAAAGTATACCATAACGATAATTGGAAGCAAGATATTGTAATACCACAGAAAGACTAGATTAAAGGAACAGAATATATATTATCAATTATATTTTATATTTCATATAAAAGCAAAAGCAATACAAGAGAGCAAAATACAATCTTTTAAACAAATGGTTCTGGAGTAATGGTGAAGCTAAATGTAAAAATATGGGGTTCTGATAGAGGTAAAGAAGACTACTATATGATCCAAAGGGGCACGTGCACCAAATGTTTATAGCAGCAATATCCACAATAGCCAAACTATGGAAAGAACCTAGATGCCCATCAACAAATGAATGGTATATATTTCAAATTCAAGTCAGAGATGAAAGAAACATCTGGACTCGGTCCTCAGGTACAGGCAGTATTCTGAACTGAGGCTAGAACCAGAGACCATTCTAATGAAAGGCCTCCACAGGTGGGCTCCGACTCAGTTTCCTGTATGTATATTCATTCATGAAATCGCTCTGCAGGTCAACATGCAGAACAAAACCATTTAATAAAAGTGACAATGAGGAGAGGAAAGGGAGGCCAGAAGGCTTGTGAATGTGGAGAGAGGAAGAGCCAGGGGAGGAGGGGGGCGGGGGGGGGGCGGAAAAACTGAGAATCCCTCCCTGTGCTCCTTGCTGCCAGGGAGGTCTGAGGGACTAGTTTCTACCTGGGATCCCAAGTCCAGTACAAAAGTGGCGGGGCCACAGCTCGGGATGAGGGAAGGGGGTCCTCGGCACACGCGCGTGGGGGTGCCAAACGAAGGGGGCTATTGTGCTCGCTGCGGGGGGCACCTCGCCTGGCTCCATCCCCAGCCCGACCCCGTGGGGACCCGGGTGCGGCGCGTGGTCCGGGGTGGTCCCGCTGCCCCGGGGGTCGCGGGAGGCTGGGTCCCGACACCCCCGCGAGCTCGCCGCCCGCGCTTTCTGCTCCAGGTGAGGGCGCAGCGCAGTGTCACTTTACCTCCTCGCAGAGGGTCGTCCTGAGAAGCCATGGGGCAGGGCGGGGCAGCGGGCCGGGCCGTGGGAGCAGGACAGCGCGGCCTCAGGAGCTGGGCTGGAGCGCGGGAGTGCGGGTGTCCTGCAGTGCGGACTGGGCTGCAGCCGAGCACAGCGGAGCTGCGCGCCCCTCCTCCGCCAGCTCCTCCACCTCCTCTCAGACTCTCCGCTGCGTCCTCCGCGAGCTCACTTCCGGATTCTGCAATTAGCAAAGCCCCTTCTCCGGACCGCCCACGCCCTCGCCCACCTCCCCCTCCGTCCTGAGGCGCGGGCCCGGGGCACGGGCACCGGGAAAGCCCGGGGGGCTTGCGAGGGTGGCCAGCGCCAGCGCTGAGCGGCCTCCTAGCCTGGCTCCCCGAGCGGGTGTCCACCTGCTGCCTGGCTGCAAAAAGATCATCAGCCCTAAACCCCGGCTGCACTCTCGGGTCACTTCGCTGGCTTCCTGATTGTGCCCAAAGCCGGGAACCAGCTTCCCCAGCTCAGGCCTGGGCTGAGATGCTTGCCCACGATCTGTTTAAGCAGTCTCCTCCTCTCCAGGCAGGGTCCGCCATTGCATGATGGCACCCACGAATCACTTAGACCTGGATGTTTTTTGGTTTTTTGTTTCTTTTTTGGTTATTGGTTATTCCATGACCTCCATGGTAGGTGATCCACAAAGGGAGTGAAAAGAGGACGCCTGATGCATACGCATATGGCCATTCTAGAAAAAGAGCTTGGGGTTCTCTGGGAAGCGCGGCATTGGTCCTTGCACTATGGTTTTGCTGCATCAAATAGTTCCTTCTTCTTCAAATATAAATATATAAATATATTGATCAAGTCACTCGCATGTCTTAGGAGATTGTCATACCTTTAGTAGCAAACTTGAAATCTTGGACATTGGTTTTGATTTTTGTTTTGGTTTGATTTGGTTCGGTTTTTGTAATTTTAAAAATCCCTCCAGCCCTTGGCTGTGTCTGACCTGAGTGCTTTCTGCTGTTTCTGCAACAAAACTGTCAGGGCAGCGAAAACTCTCATTGTTAACAGTGGCGCCCCCTTCTGAACACTTTGTTAATAAAAAGCTTTTTTTTTTTTTTTTTTTTTTTGGCTATTGTAAATGTGAAACAACAATGAGGTATTTCAAAGAGGTGAACCACAGGTAAATTTCTCTAAGTGTGGGTGAGGGTTACTCAAAAAGGAACTTGACAAGGCTTTTAAAGATACCGACAATCATTATAACATAACGTGACTGATTGTTACCGTGCTCTTAACCTGGCAAACACTTGTTGGCTTCCAAGAAAGACGAACATAGTTGAGATGGTTCTAGCGGCCTTCTAGCACAGGGTCTCATGAGGCAGGGATTCTAGCCACTGGCTGTGCAAGGCATGAGGCCTGTTAGTGATTCTATTTTTTCTTCTGCAGAATGGGTCTTTCTGCATTCCAGGTCCTTTCTACCCCAATAAATAATGCGGCGATTCTCTCAGTGAGTTGTACTTTTGGTTTAAACAGCCAACTGTCTCTTAAAAAGGACTTTTGTTTAAAGTCCTTTAAAAAAAAAGTCCTTTCAAAAAAAACTTTTTTTTTAATTTTTATTTTTTAATCCCACATGTTTACTCTGATCCTGGAACTTTGTCATTTTGACCTTCTCTGCTGATTAAAATATTCTTCATCATCAGCACCTACTGCTCTCCTCTCCTGGTGGTCTCTCCGGAAGGGGTCTTCTCTAGCTCTTCTAGCAGAGGATGGGCACTTCCCCTCTACCCCTGTTGCCAGACCAACCTTACCTATGCTGCAGGGTCAGGTCGGCCTGGCCTTTTATCTGTTGTTCTCTTCTGAGTGGTTAGTTTTTCATAGATACCGTGCTTTGCTTTTGTCAGGATTTACCCTGGACTATCAAAACCCTTATCTTGTGCCAGTGAATCCTAAGAAACAGACCTGATGAGAGAACCAGGAACTCGAACAGATCATATTTATCCTGAATGTTCCGTCCAAAATGAAGAATACATTTCTGAGGAGCCTCAAGATGTCTTAGAAGGGAAGTTTCACCAACTCTGTCACGTAGGGGCATCAATTCTGATTCTGTGTCAATTTTCCTACTTTCCCAGCTAGTAATTCTCTTCCTCAGAAAGCCCACTCTCAACCGTTTCCTCTCTCAAAGGCAGTTGCTCTTCGAGTCTGCACATGGCACTTGGGGCCTGCTGGTCGTTGGCTACTGCCCTCTGTACCTTGGGTCTAACAGCTTCGGGGCATCAAGATGAAATCGTCTCTTGTTCTAAGACTTAATATAGTTTGGGGCACATGGTAAGCAATCATCACTTTTTTAGTTGATCCAAGTGTTCGACCTTTCTTAATTATTCTAGTACCACAGTTTACTTGTTCTAAGATTTGTCCTCCCTCCCCCATTCTAATAACTCTTGCACTTGATGACATATCCTAGTTTAACTGACAGCATTTCTCTTTCTTAGTCGAACATAAACTATAGTGCATCTTACCCTTGATGAAAGCTAGGTTGCAATTAAATACTCTATTATGGTTACGATTCTGATATTTGAAATCCTCCGGTAGCTCCCTGTGCCCCCACAGTGTAGTACCTCACCTTCTCGGCATAGTATACAAACCAGCTCACCCCCAGTGTTAACCCCGGGGCTCAGCCTCCATCCCCAGGTGATGCTGCCAGATCAGCTGCCCGTTGTCCTGAACTTGCTGTAGATTCCCGAATGCACTGTGCTGCCCCCTGGCACTTTGAAAGTGACACACTCATCCCCATTCTTCGCTTTGCCCTTGTCTATCACCTCCCCTCAAAATCTGTTCCTAAGTGCCTTTTCCCAGCTCCAACCTACCCTTGGCAGTCTTTTATCTCCCTGTGGTAAAACCTGTCACACTGCACCATGGACAGGCCCGTTGTCCCCCTGAGAAGGGAAAAGGGACAGTGAGGGCCCCCCAGCATTTGCAGCTCTAGTGCAGAGCCCCATGCCTGGCTTGCAGGAAATGCCAGATCATGAAGACAAACGGAGATCATCCTCTGGCTAAAACCAGCTCTTCTTTGCCTACCGCAGGATCTGGATCAATACAGAGCAGCCCGTTATTATTGCTGTTTTTCTAGGGATTTTTTACCCATATATTTCCCAGGTCTTGACTCTTTTTGTAGCACTTTAATTCAGGCTTCAACCACTTCCTAGTCAGATCAGGTGAAATCATTTTCCTTCCCATAGCCTCGGTGTATTTCACACCTAGCAAATCTTTTTTGAAAGATCTTATTTACCCATTGGACAGATCAAAAGTAGGTAGAGAGGCAGGCAGAGAGAGGGGTGGGGGAGCAGGCTCCCCGCTGAGCAGAGAGCCCGATGTGGGGCTCCATCCCAGGACCCTGAAATCATGACCTGAGCCGAAGGCAGAGGCCTAAACCACTGAGCCACCCAGGAGCCCCCATATCTCGTAATTTTTAATCAACGTGCAAAAAGTATTGTACATATTGATGAAGTTCAAACAAATTCTGTGAAACCGTAGATGGACTTAAAGATACTATTATGTATCAAATATTGTAAAAATTAAGCAAGGAAATAGCACACATAAAATAACCAAAGCATACAAACTTGGGTAGATACAATAGGTGTGATCATGTTCTACTTCATAAAGAGATGAGTTAATAGATAAATAGAAGTAACTAGACTTTTTAGACGTTAATAAAACTTTGCCTGTCATTTCTTAGCTATATAAAATAGATGGTTTTCTAACAAAAACGCTTATCTTAAAAATATTTAAAAATAAATTTCAGGCTACTCATAAGGTTCTATTTACTTTTCCACTGAAGGAAAAGCTGGTTGTTGTAGTTGTAGTTGTTTGTTTGTTTTAGTCTCCTCCTAGTTTTTATTATTATAATGTGGAAGGAGGAATGTTAAATTGAAAAGTGAATTATTTTATAGACAAAATTCATTACTTGATTCACTTCCTGGTACAGCAGATGGAACTCCTGAAAACATGCCCTTTTGCCTTACAGAAGAGTAACAGTTATGCTTACTTCTGAAACATGCTTGGTGGTGGCCCTCAATAGTGACACCATACTAAACATTTTGAATATTTGCAATTAATTTTTATAGTCATAGGGCTCCAAAAGGCGCTGCTAGTCTCTTAGTAGGTATTTCAATAAAGCTAAAAGTTGCCTGACTGTTTAAAAATATTAACAAGGCACAAAACATGGCAGAAGTATTGTCCTCAGATATTATTTTTTTCCATATGCTCCTGATTCCAGACATGACAAGTTATTTTTTTAAATTTTTTTATAAAAGATTTTATTTATTTCTTTGACAGAGATCACAAGTAGGCAGGGTCAGGCAGAGTGAGAGGGGGGAAGCAGGCTCCCTGCTGAGCTGAGAGCCCGATGTGGGACTCGATCCAAGGATTCTGGGATCATGACCTGAGCCGAAGGCAGAGGCTTTAACCCACTGAGCCACCCAGGTGCCCCCATGACAAGTTATTTTTTTTTAAAGATTTTATTTATTTATTTGACAGAGAGAGAGATTACAAGTAGGCAGAGAGGCAGGCAAAGAGAGAGAGGAGGTAGCAGGCTCCCCGTTGAGCAGAGAGCCCAATGTGGGGCTCCATCCCTGGACCCTGAGATCATGACCTGAGCTGAAGGCAGCGGCTTAACCCACAAGCCACCCAGGAACCCGACAAGTTCTTTTTGATAGATATATATATACAATGTATTTTCCAGTTATAAGAAAAATGGTTCTGCTCTTTTTAACCTTTTTTAAAAATTACATAATTTTTTTAAATTTAAATTTTATTTTTTAATGTTTTACCTTTCTTTTCTTTTTTTTAAAAAGATTTTATTTATTTATTTGACAGACAGAGATCACAAGTAGGCAGAGAGACAGGCAGAGAGAGAGAGAGAGAGAGAGAAGCAGGCTTCCTGCGGAGCAGAGAGCCCGATGCAGGGCTCAATTCCAGGACCCTGAGATCATGACCCGAGCCGAAGGCAGCAGCCCAAACCACTGAGCCACCCAGGCACCCCAATGTTTTACTTTTCAATATACTACTTAGAATATAAACCCTATTCCATTTTGTAAGAAGGTTACCATTTAAAAAATGTTAATTTTCTCATTGTGTCTTCCCCTCTCATTGCTTTATTTTGAATAAAACATTTCACAATAAACATAACTGATGCTTTCCTTTTGATGGTCCCTCTGTTGGTCATATTGTATATGAGCCATGACAATTAGTTTTACAACATTTATTCATGTTTGTTGATATGTTTTATCATAACTAATTTTCCCTCCCTTATCTAGATTCCCCAGCTTTCAGACAGGTGGACACTTAATAAACCATACCCAAGGGATGTATCAAGTACTTCTTAGACATCTCTCAGATCCTTGAGGTCTCATTTTGCCTAGGGATTTGCAATAGGTTCTGCCAGAGGCACCACTGTGACAACTGATGTCCATGGTCTATCTCCTGCTAAGCTCAAGAGGTCACTGGTTTCCAAGTTTATCTATACAATTAATGCACTCCATCAAGTTCTTTTTTTTTTTTAATATTAACAAACTTATTTTAAAGTTTATATGGAGAGGCAAAGACTCACAATAGTCAACATAGTGTTGAAGGAGAACAAAGCCTGAGGACTGACTTCAAAGTTTACCATAACGATGGGGCGCCTGGTTGGCTCAGTGGGTTAAGCTTCTGCCTTTGGCTCAGGTCATGATCCCAGGGGCCTGGGGTCGAGTCCCGTATTGGGCTCTCTGCTCAGCAGGGAGCCTGCTTCTCCTCATTTCTCTCTCTGTCTGTCTCTCTGCCTATTTGAGATCTCTCTCTCTGTCAAATAAATAAATAAACCTTTAAAAAAAGTATACCATAACGATAATTGGAAGCAAGATATTGTAATACCACAGAAAGACTAGATTAAAGGAACAGAATATATATTATCAATTATATTTTATATTTCATATAAAAGCAAAAGCAATACAAGAGAGCAAAATACAATCTTTTAAACAAATGGTTCTGGAGTAATGGTGAAGCTAAATGTAAAAATATGGGGTTCTGATAGAGGTAAAGAAGACTACTATATGATCCAAAGGGGCACGTGCACCAAATGTTTATAGCAGCAATATCCACAATAGCCAAACTATGGAAAGAACCTAGATGCCCATCAACAAATGAATGGTATATATTTCAAATTCAAGTCAGAGATGAAAGAAACATCTGGACTCGGTCCTCAGGTACAGGCAGTATTCTGAACTGAGGCTAGAACCAGAGACCATTCTAATGAAAGGCCTCCACAGGTGGGCTCCGACTCAGTTTCCTGTATGTATATTCATTCATGAAATCGCTCTGCAGGTCAACATGCAGAACAAAACCATTTAATAAAAGTGACAATGAGGAGAGGAAAGGGAGGCCAGAAGGCTTGTGAATGTGGAGAGAGGAAGAGCCAGGGGAGGAGGGGGGCGGGGGGGGGCGGAAAAACTGAGAATCCCTCCCTGTGCTCCTTGCTGCCAGGGAGGTCTGAGGGACTAGTTTCTACCTGGGATCCCAAGTCCAGTACAAAAGTGGCGGGGCCACAGCTCGGGATGAGGGAAGGGGGTCCTCGGCACACGCGCGTGGGGGTGCCAAACGAAGGGGGCTATTGTGCTCGCTGCGGGGGGCACCTCGCCTGGCTCCATCCCCAGCCCGACCCCGTGGGGACCCGGGTGCGGCCTGTGGTCCGGGGTGGTCCCGCTGCCCCGGGGGTCGCGGGAGGCTGGGTCCCGACACCCCCGCGAGCTCGCCGCCCGCGCTTTCTGCTCCAGGTGAGGGCGCAGCGCAGTGTCACTTTACCTCCTCGCAGAGGGTCGTCCTGAGAAGCCATGGGGCAGGGCGGGGCAGCGGGCCGGGCCGTGGGAGCAGGACAGCGCGGCCTCAGGAGCTGGGCTGGAGCGCGGGAGTGCGGGTGTCCTGCAGTGCGGACTGGGCTGCAGCTGAGCACAGCGGAGCTGCGCGCCCCTCCTCCGCCAGCTCCTCCACCTCCTCTCAGACTCTCCGCTGCGTCCTCCGCGAGCTCACTCCCGGATTCTGCAATTAGCAAAGCCCCTTCTCCGGACCGCCCACGCCCTCGCCCACCTCCCCCTCCGTCCTGAGGCGCGGGCCCGGGGCACGGGCACCGGGAAAGCCCGGGGGGCTTGCGAGGGTGGCCAGCGCCAGCGCTGAGCGGCCTCCTAGCCTGGCTCCCCGAGCGGGTGTCCACCTGCTGCCTGGCTGCAAAAAGATCATCAGCCCTAAACCCCGGCTGCACTCTCGGGTCACTTCGCTGGCTTCCTGATTGTGCCCAAAGCCGGGAACCAGCTTCCCCAGCTCAGGCCTGGGCTGAGATGCTTGCCCACGATCTGTTTAAGCAGTCTCCTCCTCTCCAGGCAGGGTCCGCCATTGCATGATGGCACCCACGAATCACTTAGACCTGGATGTTTTTTGGTTTTTTGTTTCTTTTTTGGTTATTGGTTATTCCATGACCTCCATGGTAGGTGATCCACAAAGGGAGTGAAAAGAGGACGCCTGATGCATACGCATATGGCCATTCTAGAAAAAGAGCTTGGGGTTCTCTGGGAAGCGCGGCATTGGTCCTTGCACTATGGTTTTGCTGCATCAAATAGTTCCTTCTTCTTCAAATATAAATATATAAATATATTGATCAAGTCACTCGCATGTCTTAGGAGATTGTCATACCTTTAGTAGCAAACTTGAAATCTTGGACATTGGTTTTGATTTTTGTTTTGGTTTGATTTGGTTCGGTTTTTGTAATTTTAAAAATCCCTCCAGCCCTTGGCTGTGTCTGACCTGAGTGCTTTCTGCTGTTTCTGCAACAAAACTGTCAGGGCAGCGAAAACTCTCATTGTTAACAGTGGCGCCCCCTTCTGAACACTTTGTTAATAAAAAGCTTTTTTTTTTTTTTTTTTTTTTTTGGCTATTGTAAATGTGAAACAACAATGAGGTATTTCAAAGAGGTGAACCACAGGTAAATTTCTCTAAGTGTGGGTGAGGGTTACTCAAAAAGGAACTTGACAAGGCTTTTAAAGATACCGACAATCATTATAACATAACGTGACTGATTGTTACCGTGCTCTTAACCTGGCAAACACTTGTTGGCTTCCAAGAAAGACGAACATAGTTGAGATGGTTCTAGCGGCCTTCTAGCACAGGGTCTCATGAGGCAGGGATTCTAGCCACTGGCTGTGCAAGGCATGAGGCCTGTTAGTGATTCTATTTTTTCTTCTGCAGAATGGGTCTTTCTGCATTCCAGGTCCTTTCTACCCCAATAAATAATGCGGCGATTCTCTCAGTGAGTTGTACTTTTGGTTTAAACAGCCAACTGTCTCTTAAAAAGGACTTTTGTTTAAAGTCCTTTAAAAAAAAAGTCCTTTCAAAAAAAACTTTTTTTTTAATTTTTATTTTTTAATCCCACATGTTTACTCTGATCCTGGAACTTTGTCATTTTGACCTTCTCTGCTGATTAAAATATTCTTCATCATCAGCACCTACTGCTCTCCTCTCCTGGTGGTCTCTCCGGAAGGGGTCTTCTCTAGCTCTTCTAGCAGAGGATGGGCACTTCCCCTCTACCCCTGTTGCCAGACCAACCTTACCTATCCTGCAGGGTCAGGTCGGCCTGGCCTTTTATCTGTTGTTCTCTTCTGAGTGGTTAGTTTTTCATAGATACCGTGCTTTGCTTTTGTCAGGATTTACCCTGGACTATCAAAACCCTTATCTTGTGCCAGTGAATCCTAAGAAACAGACCTGATGAGAGAACCAGGAACTCGAACAGATCATATTTATCCTGAATGTTCCGTCCAAAATGAAGAATACATTTCTGAGGAGCCTCAAGATGTCTTAGAAGGGAAGTTTCACCAACTCTGTCACGTAGGGGCATCAATTCTGATTCTGTGTCAATTTTCCTACTTTCCCAGCTAGTAATTCTCTTCCTCAGAAAGCCCACTCTCAACCGTTTCCTCTCTCAAAGGCAGTTGCTCTTCGAGTCTGCACATGGCACTTGGGGCCTGCTGGTCGTTGGCTACTGCCCTCTGTACCTTGGGTCTAACAGCTTCGGGGCATCAAGATGAAATCGTCTCTTGTTCTAAGACTTAATATAGTTTGGGGCACATGGTAAGCAATCATCACTTTTTTAGTTGATCCAAGTGTTCGACCTTTCTTAATTATTCTAGTACCACAGTTTACTTGTTCTAAGATTTGTCCTCCCTCCCCCATTCTAATAACTCTTGCACTTGATGACATATCCTAGTTTAACTGACAGCATTTCTCTTTCTTAGTCGAACATAAACTATAGTGCATCTTACCCTTGATGAAAGCTAGGTTGCAATTAAATACTCTATTATGGTTACGATTCTGATATTTGAAATCCTCCGGTAGCTCCCTGTGCCCCCACAGTGTAGTACCTCACCTTCTCGGCATAGTATACAAACCAGCTCACCCCCAGTGTTAACCCCGGGGCTCAGCCTCCATCCCCAGGTGATGCTGCCAGATCAGCTGCCCGTTGTCCTGAACTTGCTGTAGATTCCCGAATGCACTGTGCTGCCCCCTGGCACTTTGAAAGTGACACACTCATCCCCATTCTTCGCTTTGCCCTTGTCTATCACCTCCCCTCAAAATCTGTTCCTAAGTGCCTTTTCCCAGCTCCAACCTACCCTTGGCAGTCTTTTATCTCCCTGTGGTAAAACCTGTCACACTGCACCATGGACAGGCCCGTTGTCCCCCTGAGAAGGGAAAAGGGACAGTGAGGGCCCCCCAGCATTTGCAGCTCTAGTGCAGAGCCCCATGCCTGGCTTGCAGGAAATGCCAGATCATGAAGACAAACGGAGATCATCCTCTGGCTAAAACCAGCTCTTCTTTGCCTACCGCAGGATCTGGATCAATACAGAGCAGCCCGTTATTATTGCTGTTTTTCTAGGGATTTTTTACCCATATATTTCCCAGGTCTTGACTCTTTTTGTAGCACTTTAATTCAGGCTTCAACCACTTCCTAGTCAGATCAGGTGAAATCATTTTCCTTCCCATAGCCTCGGTGTATTTCACACCTAGCAAATCTTTTTTGAAAGATCTTATTTACCCATTGGACAGATCAAAAGTAGGTAGAGAGGCAGGCAGAGAGAGGGGTGGGGGAGCAGGCTCCCCGCTGAGCAGAGAGCCCGATGTGGGGCTCCATCCCAGGACCCTGAAATCATGACCTGAGCCGAAGGCAGAGGCCTAAACCACTGAGCCACCCAGGAGCCCCCATATCTCGTAATTTTTAATCAACGTGCAAAAAGTATTGTACATATTGATGAAGTTCAAACAAATTCTGTGAAACCGTAGATGGACTTAAAGATACTATTATGTATCAAATATTGTAAAAATTAAGCAAGGAAATAGCACACATAAAATAACCAAAGCATACAAACTTGGGTAGATACAATAGGTGTGATCATGTTCTACTTCATAAAGAGATGAGTTAATAGATAAATAGAAGTAACTAGACTTTTTAGACGTTAATAAAACTTTGCCTGTTATTTCTTAGCTATATAAAATAGATGGTTTTCTAACAAAAACGCTTATCTTAAAAATATTTAAAAATAAATTTCAGGCTACTCATAAGGTTCTATTTACTTTTCCACTGAAGGAAAAGCTGGTTGTTGTAGTTGTAGTTGTTTGTTTGTTTTAGTCTCCTCCTAGTTTTTATTATTATAATGTGGAAGGAGGAATGTTAAATTGAAAAGTGAATTATTTTATAGACAAAATTCATTACTTGATTCACTTCCTGGTACAGCAGATGGAACTCCTGAAAACATGCCCTTTTGCCTTACAGAAGAGTAACAGTTATGCTTACTTCTGAAACATGCTTGGTGGTGGCCCTCAATAGTGACACCATACTAAACATTTTGAATATTTGCAATTAATTTTTATAGTCATAGGGCTCCAAAAGGCGCTGCTAGTCTCTTAGTAGGTATTTCAATAAAGCTAAAAGTTGCCTGACTGTTTAAAAATATTAACAAGGCACAAAACATGGCAGAAGTATTGTCCTCAGATATTATTTTTTTCCATATGCTCCTGATTCCAGACATGACAAGTTATTTTTTTAAATTTTTTTATAAAAGATTTTATTTATTTCTTTGACAGAGATCACAAGTAGGCAGGGTCAGGCAGAGTGAGAGGGGGGAAGCAGGCTCCCTGCTGAGCTGAGAGCCCGATGTGGGACTCGATCCAAGGATTCTGGGATCATGACCTGAGCCGAAGGCAGAGGCTTTAACCCACTGAGCCACCCAGGTGCCCCCATGACAAGTTATTTTTTTTTTAAAGATTTTATTTATGTATTTGACAGAGAGAGAGATTACAAGTAGGCAGAGAGGCAGGCAAAGAGAGAGAGGAGGTAGCAGGCTCCCCGTTGAGCAGAGAGCCCAATGTGGGGCTCCATCCCTGGACCCTGAGATCATGACCTGAGCTGAAGGCAGCGGCTTAACCCACAAGCCACCCAGGAACCCGACAAGTTATTTTTGATAGATATATATATACAATGTATTTTCCAGTTATAAGAAAAATGGTTCTGCTCTTTTTAACCTTTTTTAAAAATTACATAATTTTTTTAAATTTAAATTTTATTTTTTAATGTTTTACCTTTCTTTTCTTTTTTTTAAAAAGATTTTATTTATTTATTTGACAGACAGAGATCACAAGTAGGCAGAGAGACAGGCAGAGAGAGAGAGAGAGAGAGAGAAGCAGGCTTCCTGCGGAGCAGAGAGCCCGATGCAGGGCTCAATTCCAGGACCCTGAGATCATGACCCGAGCCGAAGGCAGCAGCCCAAACCACTGAGCCACCCAGGCACCCCAATGTTTTACTTTTCAATATACTACTTAGAATATAAACCCTATTCCATTTTGTAAGAAGGTTACCATTTAAAAAATGTTAATTTTCTCATTGTGTCTTCCCCTCTCATTGCTTTATTTTGAATAAAACATTTCACAATAAACATAACTGATGCTTTCCTTTTGATGGTCCCTCTGTTGGTCATATTGTATATGAGCCATGACAATTAGTTTTACAACATTTATTCATGTTTGTTGATATGTTTTATCATAACTAATTTTCCCTCCCTTATCTAGATTCCCCAGCTTTCAGACAGGTGGACACTTAATAAACCATACCCAAGGGATGTATCAAGTACTTCTTAGACATCTCTCAGATCCTTGAGGTCTCATTTTGCCTAGGGATTTGCAATAGGTTCTGCCAGAGGCACCACTGTGACAACTGATGTCCATGGTCTATCTCCTGCTAAGCTCAAGAGGTCACTGGTTTCCAAGTTTATCTATACAATTAATGCACTCCATCAAGTTCTTTTTTTTTTAATATTAACAAACTTATTTTAAAGTTTATATGGAGAGGCAAAGACTCACAATAGTCAACATAGTGTTGAAGGAGAACAAAGCCTGAGGACTGACTTCAAAGTTTACCATAACGATGGGGCGCCTGGTTGGCTCAGTGGGTTAAGCTTCTGCCTTTGGCTCAGGTCATGATCCCAGGGGCCTGGGGTCGAGTCCCGTATTGGGCTCTCTGCTCAGCAGGGAGCCTGCTTCTCCTCATTTCTCTCTCTGTCTGTCTCTCTGCCTATTTGAGATCTCTCTCTCTGTCAAATAAATAAATAAACCTTTAAAAAAAGTATACCATAACGATAATTGGAAGCAAGATATTGTAATACCACAGAAAGACTAGATTAAAGGAACAGAATATATATTATCAATTATATTTTATATTTCATATAAAAGCAAAAGCAATACAAGAGAGCAAAATACAATCTTTTAAACAAATGGTTCTGGAGTAATGGTGAAGCTAAATGTAAAAATATGGGGTTCTGATAGAGGTAAAGAAGACTACTATATGATCCAAAGGGGCACGTGCACCAAATGTTTATAGCAGCAATATCCACAATAGCCAAACTATGGAAAGAACCTAGATGCCCATCAACAAATGAATGGTATATATTTCAAATTCAAGTCAGAGATGAAAGAAACATCTGGACTCGGTCCTCAGGTACAGGCAGTATTCTGAACTGAGGCTAGAACCAGAGACCATTCTAATGAAAGGCCTCCACAGGTGGGCTCCGACTCAGTTTCCTGTATGTATATTCATTCATGAAATCGCTCTGCAGGTCAACATGCAGAACAAAACCATTTAATAAAAGTGACAATGAGGAGAGGAAAGGGAGGCCAGAAGGCTTGTGAATGTGGAGAGAGGAAGAGCCAGGGGAGGAGGGGGGCGGGGGGGGGGCGGAAAAACTGAGAATCCCTCCCTGTGCTCCTTGCTGCCAGGGAGGTCTGAGGGACTAGTTTCTACCTGGGATCCCAAGTCCAGTACAAAAGTGGCGGGGCCACAGCTCGGGATGAGGGAAGGGGGTCCTCGGCACACGCGCGTGGGGGTGCCAAACGAAGGGGGCTATTGTGCTCGCTGCGGGGGGCACCTCGCCTGGCTCCATCCCCAGCCCGACCCCGTGGGGACCCGGGTGCGGCGCGTGGTCCGGGGTGGTCCCGCTGCCCCGGGGGTCGCGGGAGGCTGGGTCCCGACACCCCCGCGAGCTCGCCGCCCGCGCTTTCTGCTCCAGGTGAGGGCGCAGCGCAGTGTCACTTTACCTCCTCGCAGAGGGTCGTCCTGAGAAGCCATGGGGCAGGGCGGGGCAGCGGGCCGGGCCGTGGGAGCAGGACAGCGCGGCCTCAGGAGCTGGGCTGGAGCGCGGGAGTGCGGGTGTCCTGCAGTGCGGACTGGGCTGCAGCCGAGCACAGCGGAGCTGCGCGCCCCTCCTCCGCCAGCTCCTCCACCTCCTCTCAGACTCTCCGCTGCGTCCTCCGCGAGCTCACTTCCGGATTCTGCAATTAGCAAAGCCCCTTCTCCGGACCGCCCACGCCCTCGCCCACCTCCCCCTCCGTCCTGAGGCGCGGGCCCGGGGCACGGGCACCGGGAAAGCCCGGGGGGCTTGCGAGGGTGGCCAGCGCCAGCGCTGAGCGGCCTCCTAGCCTGGCTCCCCGAGCGGGTGTCCACCTGCTGCCTGGCTGCAAAAAGATCATCAGCCCTAAACCCCGGCTGCACTCTCGGGTCACTTCGCTGGCTTCCTGATTGTGCCCAAAGCCGGGAACCAGCTTCCCCAGCTCAGGCCTGGGCTGAGATGCTTGCCCACGATCTGTTTAAGCAGTCTCCTCCTCTCCAGGCAGGGTCCGCCATTGCATGATGGCACCCACGAATCACTTAGACCTGGATGTTTTTTGGTTTTTTGTTTCTTTTTTGGTTATTGGTTATTCCATGACCTCCATGGTAGGTGATCCACAAAGGGAGTGAAAAGAGGACGCCTGATGCATACGCATATGGCCATTCTAGAAAAAGAGCTTGGGGTTCTCTGGGAAGCGCGGCATTGGTCCTTGCACTATGGTTTTGCTGCATCAAATAGTTCCTTCTTCTTCAAATATAAATATATAAATATATTGATCAAGTCACTCGCATGTCTTAGGAGATTGTCATACCTTTAGTAGCAAACTTGAAATCTTGGACATTGGTTTTGATTTTTGTTTTGGTTTGATTTGGTTCGGTTTTTGTAATTTTAAAAATCCCTCCAGCCCTTGGCTGTGTCTGACCTGAGTGCTTTCTGCTGTTTCTGCAACAAAACTGTCAGGGCAGCGAAAACTCTCATTGTTAACAGTGGCGCCCCCTTCTGAACACTTTGTTAATAAAAAGCTTTTTTTTTTTTTTTTTTTTTTTGGCTATTGTAAATGTGAAACAACAATGAGGTATTTCAAAGAGGTGAACCACAGGTAAATTTCTCTAAGTGTGGGTGAGGGTTACTCAAAAAGGAACTTGACAAGGCTTTTAAAGATACCGACAATCATTATAACATAACGTGACTGATTGTTACCGTGCTCTTAACCTGGCAAACACTTGTTGGCTTCCAAGAAAGACGAACATAGTTGAGATGGTTCTAGCGGCCTTCTAGCACAGGGTCTCATGAGGCAGGGATTCTAGCCACTGGCTGTGCAAGGCATGAGGCCTGTTAGTGATTCTATTTTTTCTTCTGCAGAATGGGTCTTTCTGCATTCCAGGTCCTTTCTACCCCAATAAATAATGCGGCGATTCTCTCAGTGAGTTGTACTTTTGGTTTAAACAGCCAACTGTCTCTTAAAAAGGACTTTTGTTTAAAGTCCTTTAAAAAAAAAGTCCTTTCAAAAAAAACTTTTTTTTTAATTTTTATTTTTTAATCCCACATGTTTACTCTGATCCTGGAACTTTGTCATTTTGACCTTCTCTGCTGATTAAAATATTCTTCATCATCAGCACCTACTGCTCTCCTCTCCTGGTGGTCTCTCCGGAAGGGGTCTTCTCTAACTCTTCTAGCAGAGGATGGGCACTTCCCCTCTACCCCTGTTGCCAGACCAACCTTACCTATCCTGCAGGGTCAGGTCGGCCTGGCCTTTTATCTGTTGTTCTCTTCTGAGTGGTTAGTTTTTCATAGATACCGTGCTTTGCTTTTGTCAGGATTTACCCTGGACTATCAAAACCCTTATCTTGTGCCAGTGAATCCTAAGAAACAGACCTGATGAGAGAACCAGGAACTCGAACAGATCATATTTATCCTGAATGTTCCGTCCAAAATGAAGAATACATTTCTGAGGAGCCTCAAGATGTCTTAGAAGGGAAGTTTCACCAACTCTGTCACGTAGGGGCATCAATTCTGATTCTGTGTCAATTTTCCTACTTTCCCAGCTAGTAATTCTCTTCCTCAGAAAGCCCACTCTCAACCGTTTCCTCTCTCAAAGGCAGTTGCTCTTCGAGTCTGCACATGGCACTTGGGGCCTGCTGGTCGTTGGCTACTGCCCTCTGTACCTTGGGTCTAACAGCTTCGGGGCATCAAGATGAAATCGTCTCTTGTTCTAAGACTTAATATAGTTTGGGGCACATGGTAAGCAATCATCACTTTTTTAGTTGATCCAAGTGTTCGACCTTTCTTAATTATTCTAGTACCACAGTTTACTTGTTCTAAGATTTGTCCTCCCTCCCCCATTCTAATAACTCTTGCACTTGATGACATATCCTAGTTTAACTGACAGCATTTCTCTTTCTTAGTCGAACATAAACTATAGTGCATCTTACCCTTGATGAAAGCTAGGTTGCAATTAAATACTCTATTATGGTTACGATTCTGATATTTGAAATCCTCCGGTAGCTCCCTGTGCCCCCACAGTGTAGTACCTCACCTTCTCGGCATAGTATACAAACCAGCTCACCCCCAGTGTTAACCCCGGGGCTCAGCCTCCATCCCCAGGTGATGCTGCCAGATCAGCTGCCCGTTGTCCTGAACTTGCTGTAGATTCCCGAATGCACTGTGCTGCCCCCTGGCACTTTGAAAGTGACACACTCATCCCCATTCTTCGCTTTGCCCTTGTCTATCACCTCCCCTCAAAATCTGTTCCTAAGTGCCTTTTCCCAGCTCCAACCTACCCTTGGCAGTCTTTTATCTCCCTGTGGTAAAACCTGTCACACTGCACCATGGACAGGCCCGTTGTCCCCCTGAGAAGGGAAAAGGGACAGTGAGGGCCCCCCAGCATTTGCAGCTCTAGTGCAGAGCCCCATGCCTGGCTTGCAGGAAATGCCAGATCATGAAGACAAACGGAGATCATCCTCTGGCTAAAACCAGCTCTTCTTTGCCTACCGCAGGATCTGGATCAATACAGAGCAGCCCGTTATTATTGCTGTTTTTCTAGGGATTTTTTACCCATATATTTCCCAGGTCTTGACTCTTTTTGTAGCACTTTAATTCAGGCTTCAACCACTTCCTAGTCAGATCAGGTGAAATCATTTTCCTTCCCATAGCCTCGGTGTATTTCACACCTAGCAAATCTTTTTTGAAAGATCTTATTTACCCATTGGACAGATCAAAAGTAGGTAGAGAGGCAGGCAGAGAGAGGGGTGGGGGAGCAGGCTCCCCGCTGAGCAGAGAGCCCGATGTGGGGCTCCATCCCAGGACCCTGAAATCATGACCTGAGCCGAAGGCAGAGGCCTAAACCACTGAGCCACCCAGGAGCCCCCATATCTCGTAATTTTTAATCAACGTGCAAAAAGTATTGTACATATTGATGAAGTTCAAACAAATTCTGTGAAACCGTAGATGGACTTAAAGATACTATTATGTATCAAATATTGTAAAAATTAAGCAAGGAAATAGCACACATAAAATAACCAAAGCATACAAACTTGGGTAGATACAATAGGTGTGATCATGTTCTACTTCATAAAGAGATGAGTTAATAGATAAATAGAAGTAACTAGACTTTTTAGACGTTAATAAAACTTTGCCTGTTATTTCTTAGCTATATAAAATAGATGGTTTTCTAACAAAAACGCTTATCTTAAAAATATTTAAAAATAAATTTCAGGCTACTCATAAGGTTCTATTTACTTTTCCACTGAAGGAAAAGCTGGTTGTTGTAGTTGTAGTTGTTTGTTTGTTTTAGTCTCCTCCTAGTTTTTATTATTATAATGTGGAAGGAGGAATGTTAAATTGAAAAGTGAATTATTTTATAGACAAAATTCATTACTTGATTCACTTCCTGGTACAGCAGATGGAACTCCTGAAAACATGCCCTTTTGCCTTACAGAAGAGTAACAGTTATGCTTACTTCTGAAACATGCTTGGTGGTGGCCCTCAATAGTGACACCATACTAAACATTTTGAATATTTGCAATTAATTTTTATAGTCATAGGGCTCCAAAAGGCGCTGCTAGTCTCTTAGTAGGTATTTCAATAAAGCTAAAAGTTGCCTGACTGTTTAAAAATATTAACAAGGCACAAAACATGGCAGAAGTATTGTCCTCAGATATTATTTTTTTCCATATGCTCCTGATTCCAGACATGACAAGTTATTTTTTTAAATTTTTTTATAAAAGATTTTATTTATTTCTTTGACAGAGATCACAAGTAGGCAGGGTCAGGCAGAGTGAGAGGGGGGAAGCAGGCTCCCTGCTGAGCTGAGAGCCCGATGTGGGACTCGATCCAAGGATTCTGGGATCATGACCTGAGCCGAAGGCAGAGGCTTTAACCCACTGAGCCACCCAGGTGCCCCCATGACAAGTTATTTTTTTTTTAAAGATTTTATTTATGTATTTGACAGAGAGAGAGATTACAAGTAGGCAGAGAGGCAGGCAAAGAGAGAGAGGAGGTAGCAGGCTCCCCGTTGAGCAGAGAGCCCAATGTGGGGCTCCATCCCTGGACCCTGAGATCATGACCTGAGCTGAAGGCAGCGGCTTAACCCACAAGCCACCCAGGAACCCGACAAGTTATTTTTGATAGATATATATATACAATGTATTTTCCAGTTATAAGAAAAATGGTTCTGCTCTTTTTAACCTTTTTTAAAAATTACATAATTTTTTTAAATTTAAATTTTATTTTTTAATGTTTTACCTTTCTTTTCTTTTTTTTAAAAAGATTTTATTTATTTATTTGACAGACAGAGATCACAAGTAGGCAGAGAGACAGGCAGAGAGAGAGAGAGAGAGAGAGAAGCAGGCTTCCTGCGGAGCAGAGAGCCCGATGCAGGGCTCAATTCCAGGACCCTGAGATCATGACCCGAGCCGAAGGCAGCAGCCCAAACCACTGAGCCACCCAGGCACCCCAATGTTTTACTTTTCAATATACTACTTAGAATATAAACCCTATTCCATTTTGTAAGAAGGTTACCATTTAAAAAATGTTAATTTTCTCATTGTGTCTTCCCCTCTCATTGCTTTATTTTGAATAAAACATTTCACAATAAACATAACTGATGCTTTCCTTTTGATGGTCCCTCTGTTGGTCATATTGTATATGAGCCATGACATTTAGTTTTACAACATTTATTCATGTTTGTTGATATGTTTTATCATAACTAATTTTCCCTCCCTTATCTAGATTCCCCAGCTTTCAGACAGGTGGACACTTAATAAACCATACCCAAGGGATGTATCAAGTACTTCTTAGACATCTCTCAGATCCTTGAGGTCTCATTTTGCCTAGGGATTTGCAATAGGTTCTGCCAGAGGCACCACTGTGACAACTGATGTCCACCGTCTATCTCCTGCTAAGCTCAAGAGGTCACTGGTTTCCAAGTTTATCTATACAATTAATGCACTCCATCAAGTTCTTTTTTTTTTAATATTAACAAACTTATTTTAAAGTTTATATGGAGAGGCAAAGACTCACAATAGTCAACATAGTGTTGAAGGAGAACAAAGCCTGAGGACTGACTTCAAAGTTTACCATAACGATGGGGCGCCTGGTTGGCTCAGTGGGTTAAGCTTCTGCCTTTGGCTCAGGTCATGATCCCAGGGGCCTGGGGTCGAGTCCCGTATTGGGCTCTCTGCTCAGCAGGGAGCCTGCTTCTCCTCATTTCTCTCTCTGTCTGTCTCTCTGCCTATTTGAGATCTCTCTCTCTGTCAAATAAATAAATAAACCTTTAAAAAAAGTATACCATAACGATAATTGGAAGCAAGATATTGTAATACCACAGAAAGACTAGATTAAAGGAACAGAATATATATTATCAATTATATTTTATATTTCATATAAAAGCAAAAGCAATACAAGAGAGCAAAATACAATCTTTTAAACAAATGGTTCTGGAGTAATGGTGAAGCTAAATGTAAAAATATGGGGTTCTGATAGAGGTAAAGAAGACTACTATATGATCCAAAGGGGCACGTGCACCAAATGTTTATAGCAGCAATATCCACAATAGCCAAACTATGGAAAGAACCTAGATGCCCATCAACAAATGAATGGTATATATTTCAAATTCAAGTCAGAGATGAAAGAAACATCTGGACTCGGTCCTCAGGTACAGGCAGTATTCTGAACTGAGGCTAGAACCAGAGACCATTCTAATGAAAGGCCTCCACAGGTGGGCTCCGACTCAGTTTCCTGTATGTATATTCATTCATGAAATCGCTCTGCAGGTCAACATGCAGAACAAAACCATTTAATAAAAGTGACAATGAGGAGAGGAAAGGGAGGCCAGAAGGCTTGTGAATGTGGAGAGAGGAAGAGCCAGGGGAGGAGGGGGGCGGGGGGGGGGCGGAAAAACTGAGAATCCCTCCCTGTGCTCCTTGCTGCCAGGGAGGTCTGAGGGACTAGTTTCTACCTGGGATCCCAAGTCCAGTACAAAAGTGGCGGGGCCACAGCTCGGGATGAGGGAAGGGGGTCCTCGGCACACGCGCGTGGGGGTGCCAAACGAAGGGGGCTATTGTGCTCGCTGCGGGGGGCACCTCGCCTGGCTCCATCCCCAGCCCGACCCCGTGGGGACCCGGGTGCGGCGCGTGGTCCGGGGTGGTCCCGCTGCCCCGGGGGTCGCGGGAGGCTGGGTCCCGACACCCCCGCGAGCTCGCCGCCCGCGCTTTCTGCTCCAGGTGAGGGCGCAGCGCAGTGTCACTTTACCTCCTCGCAGAGGGTCGTCCTGAGAAGCCATGGGGCAGGGCGGGGCAGCGGGCCGGGCCGTGGGAGCAGGACAGCGCGGCCTCAGGAGCTGGGCTGGAGCGCGGGAGTGCGGGTGTCCTGCAGTGCGGACTGGGCTGCAGCCGAGCACAGCGGAGCTGCGCGCCCCTCCTCCGCCAGCTCCTCCACCTCCTCTCAGACTCTCCGCTGCGTCCTCCGCGAGCTCACTTCCGGATTCTGCAATTAGCAAAGCCCCTTCTCCGGACCGCCCACGCCCTCGCCCACCTCCCCCTCCGTCCTGAGGCGCGGGCCCGGGGCACGGGCACCGGGAAAGCCCGGGGGGCTTGCGAGGGTGGCCAGCGCCAGCGCTGAGCGGCCTCCTAGCCTGGCTCCCCGAGCGGGTGTCCACCTGCTGCCTGGCTGCAAAAAGATCATCAGCCCTAAACCCCGGCTGCACTCTCGGGTCACTTCGCTGGCTTCCTGATTGTGCCCAAAGCCGGGAACCAGCTTCCCCAGCTCAGGCCTGGGCTGAGATGCTTGCCCACGATCTGTTTAAGCAGTCTCCTCCTCTCCAGGCAGGGTCCGCCATTGCATGATGGCACCCACGAATCACTTAGACCTGGATGTTTTTTGGTTTTTTGTTTCTTTTTTGGTTATTGGTTATTCCATGACCTCCATGGTAGGTGATCCACAAAGGGAGTGAAAAGAGGACGCCTGATGCATACGCATATGGCCATTCTAGAAAAAGAGCTTGGGGTTCTCTGGGAAGCGCGGCATTGGTCCTTGCACTATGGTTTTGCTGCATCAAATAGTTCCTTCTTCTTCAAATATAAATATATAAATATATTGATCAAGTCACTCGCATGTCTTAGGAGATTGTCATACCTTTAGTAGCAAACTTGAAATCTTGGACATTGGTTTTGATTTTTGTTTTGGTTTGATTTGGTTCGGTTTTTGTAATTTTAAAAATCCCTCCAGCCCTTGGCTGTGTCTGACCTGAGTGCTTTCTGCTGTTTCTGCAACAAAACTGTCAGGGCAGCGAAAACTCTCATTGTTAACAGTGGCGCCCCCTTCTGAACACTTTGTTAATAAAAAGCTTTTTTTTTTTTTTTTTTTTTTTGGCTATTGTAAATGTGAAACAACAATGAGGTATTTCAAAGAGGTGAACCACAGGTAAATTTCTCTAAGTGTGGGTGAGGGTTACTCAAAAAGGAACTTGACAAGGCTTTTAAAGATACCGACAATCATTATAACATAACGTGACTGATTGTTACCGTGCTCTTAACCTGGCAAACACTTGTTGGCTTCCAAGAAAGACGAACATAGTTGAGATGGTTCTAGCGGCCTTCTAGCACAGGGTCTCATGAGGCAGGGATTCTAGCCACTGGCTGTGCAAGGCATGAGGCCTGTTAGTGATTCTATTTTTTCTTCTGCAGAATGGGTCTTTCTGCATTCCAGGTCCTTTCTACCCCAATAAATAATGCGGCGATTCTCTCAGTGAGTTGTACTTTTGGTTTAAACAGCCAACTGTCTCTTAAAAAGGACTTTTGTTTAAAGTCCTTTAAAAAAAAAGTCCTTTCAAAAAAAACTTTTTTTTTAATTTTTATTTTTTAATCCCACATGTTTACTCTGATCCTGGAACTTTGTCATTTTGACCTTCTCTGCTGATTAAAATATTCTTCATCATCAGCACCTACTGCTCTCCTCTCCTGGTGGTCTCTCCGGAAGGGGTCTTCTCTAGCTCTTCTAGCAGAGGATGGGCACTTCCCCTCTACCCCTGTTGCCAGACCAACCTTACCTATCCTGCAGGGTCAGGTCGGCCTGGCCTTTTATCTGTTGTTCTCTTCTGAGTGGTTAGTTTTTCATAGATACCGTGCTTTGCTTTTGTCAGGATTTACCCTGGACTATCAAAACCCTTATCTTGTGCCAGTGAATCCTAAGAAACAGACCTGATGAGAGAACCAGGAACTCGAACAGATCATATTTATCCTGAATGTTCCGTCCAAAATGAAGAATACATTTCTGAGGAGCCTCAAGATGTCTTAGAAGGGAAGTTTCACCAACTCTGTCACGTAGGGGCATCAATTCTGATTCTGTGTCAATTTTCCTACTTTCCCAGCTAGTAATTCTCTTCCTCAGAAAGCCCACTCTCAACCGTTTCCTCTCTCAAAGGCAGTTGCTCTTCGAGTCTGCACATGGCACTTGGGGCCTGCTGGTCGTTGGCTACTGCCCTCTGTACCTTGGGTCTAACAGCTTCGGGGCATCAAGATGAAATCGTCTCTTGTTCTAAGACTTAATATAGTTTGGGGCACATGGTAAGCAATCATCACTTTTTTAGTTGATCCAAGTGTTCGACCTTTCTTAATTATTCTAGTACCACAGTTTACTTGTTCTAAGATTTGTCCTCCCTCCCCCATTCTAATAACTCTTGCACTTGATGACATATCCTAGTTTAACTGACAGCATTTCTCTTTCTTAGTCGAACATAAACTATAGTGCATCTTACCCTTGATGAAAGCTAGGTTGCAATTAAATACTCTATTATGGTTACGATTCTGATATTTGAAATCCTCCGGTAGCTCCCTGTGCCCCCACAGTGTAGTACCTCACCTTCTCGGCATAGTATACAAACCAGCTCACCCCCAGTGTTAACCCCGGGGCTCAGCCTCCATCCCCAGGTGATGCTGCCAGATCAGCTGCCCGTTGTCCTGAACTTGCTGTAGATTCCCGAATGCACTGTGCTGCCCCCTGGCACTTTGAAAGTGACACACTCATCCCCATTCTTCGCTTTGCCCTTGTCTATCACCTCCCCTCAAAATCTGTTCCTAAGTGCCTTTTCCCAGCTCCAACCTACCCTTGGCAGTCTTTTATCTCCCTGTGGTAAAACCTGTCACACTGCACCATGGACAGGCCCGTTGTCCCCCTGAGAAGGGAAAAGGGACAGTGAGGGCCCCCCAGCATTTGCAGCTCTAGTGCAGAGCCCCATGCCTGGCTTGCAGGAAATGCCAGATCATGAAGACAAACGGAGATCATCCTCTGGCTAAAACCAGCTCTTCTTTGCCTACCGCAGGATCTGGATCAATACAGAGCAGCCCGTTATTATTGCTGTTTTTCTAGGGATTTTTTACCCATATATTTCCCAGGTCTTGACTCTTTTTGTAGCACTTTAATTCAGGCTTCAACCACTTCCTAGTCAGATCAGGTGAAATCATTTTCCTTCCCATAGCCTCGGTGTATTTCACACCTAGCAAATCTTTTTTGAAAGATCTTATTTACCCATTGGACAGATCAAAAGTAGGTAGAGAGGCAGGCAGAGAGAGGGGTGGGGGAGCAGGCTCCCCGCTGAGCAGAGAGCCCGATGTGGGGCTCCATCCCAGGACCCTGAAATCATGACCTGAGCCGAAGGCAGAGGCCTAAACCACTGAGCCACCCAGGAGCCCCCATATCTCGTAATTTTTAATCAACGTGCAAAAAGTATTGTACATATTGATGAAGTTCAAACAAATTCTGTGAAACCGTAGATGGACTTAAAGATACTATTATGTATCAAATATTGTAAAAATTAAGCAAGGAAATAGCACACATAAAATAACCAAAGCATACAAACTTGGGTAGATACAATAGGTGTGATCATGTTCTACTTCATAAAGAGATGAGTTAATAGATAAATAGAAGTAACTAGACTTTTTAGACGTTAATAAAACTTTGCCTGTTATTTCTTAGCTATATAAAATAGATGGTTTTCTAACAAAAACGCTTATCTTAAAAATATTTAAAAATAAATTTCAGGCTACTCATAAGGTTCTATTTACTTTTCCACTGAAGGAAAAGCTGGTTGTTGTAGTTGTAGTTGTTTGTTTGTTTTAGTCTCCTCCTAGTTTTTATTATTATAATGTGGAAGGAGGAATGTTAAATTGAAAAGTGAATTATTTTATAGACAAAATTCATTACTTGATTCACTTCCTGGTACAGCAGATGGAACTCCTGAAAACATGCCCTTTTGCCTTACAGAAGAGTAACAGTTATGCTTACTTCTGAAACATGCTTGGTGGTGGCCCTCAATAGTGACACCATACTAAACATTTTGAATATTTGCAATTAATTTTTATAGTCATAGGGCTCCAAAAGGCGCTGCTAGTCTCTTAGTAGGTATTTCAATAAAGCTAAAAGTTGCCTGACTGTTTAAAAATATTAACAAGGCACAAAACATGGCAGAAGTATTGTCCTCAGATATTATTTTTTTCCATATGCTCCTGATTCCAGACATGACAAGTTATTTTTTTAAATTTTTTTATAAAAGATTTTATTTATTTCTTTGACAGAGATCACAAGTAGGCAGGGTCAGGCAGAGTGAGAGGGGGGAAGCAGGCTCCCTGCTGAGCTGAGAGCCCGATGTGGGACTCGATCCAAGGATTCTGGGATCATGACCTGAGCCGAAGGCAGAGGCTTTAACCCACTGAGCCACCCAGGTGCCCCCATGACAAGTTATTTTTTTTTAAAGATTTTATTTATGTATTTGACAGAGAGAGAGATTACAAGTAGGCAGAGAGGCAGGCAAAGAGAGAGAGGAGGTAGCAGGCTCCCCGTTGAGCAGAGAGCCCATTGTGGGGCTCCATCCCTGGACCCTGAGATCATGACCTGAGCTGAAGGCAGCGGCTTAACCCACAAGCCACCCAGGAACCCGACAAGTTCTTTTTGATAGATATATATATACAATGTATTTTCCAGTTATAAGAAAAATGGTTCTGCTCTTTTTAACCTTTTTTAAAAATTACATAATTTTTTTAAATTTAAATTTTATTTTTTAATGTTTTACCTTTCTTTTCTTTTTTTTAAAAAGATTTTATTTATTTATTTGACAGACAGAGATCACAAGTAGGCAGAGAGACAGGCAGAGAGAGAGAGAGAGAGAGAGAAGCAGGCTTCCTGCGGAGCAGAGAGCCCGATGCAGGGCTCAATTCCAGGACCCTGAGATCATGACCCGAGCCGAAGGCAGCAGCCCAAACCACTGAGCCACCCAGGCACCCCAATGTTTTACTTTTCAATATACTACTTAGAATATAAACCCTATTCCATTTTGTAAGAAGGTTACCATTTAAAAAATGTTAATTTTCTCATTGTGTCTTCCCCTCTCATTGCTTTATTTTGAATAAAACATTTCACAATAAACATAACTGATGCTTTCCTTTTGATGGTCCCTCTGTTGGTCATATTGTATATGAGCCATGACATTTAGTTTTACAACACTTATTCATGTTTGTTGATATGTTTTATCATAACTAATTTTCCCTCCCTTATCTAGATTCCCCAGCTTTCAGACAGGTGGACACTTAATAAACCATACCCAAGGGATGTATCAAGTACTTCTTAGACATCTCTCAGATCCTTGAGGTCTCATTTTGCCTAGGGATTTGCAATAGGTTCTGCCAGAGGCACCACTGTGACAACTGATGTCCATGGTCTATCTCCTGCTAAGCTCAAGAGGTCACTGGTTTCCAAGTTTATCTATACAATTAATGCACTCCATCAAGTTCTTTTTTTTTTAATATTAACAAACTTATTTTAAAGTTTATATGGAGAGGCAAAGACTCACAATAGTCAACATAGTGTTGAAGGAGAACAAAGCCTGAGGACTGACTTCAAAGTTTACCATAACGATGGGGCGCCTGGTTGGCTCAGTGGGTTAAGCTTCTGCCTTTGGCTCAGGTCATGATCCCAGGGGCCTGGGGTCGAGTCCCGTATTGGGCTCTCTGCTCAGCAGGGAGCCTGCTTCTCCTCATTTCTCTCTCTGTCTGTCTCTCTGCCTATTTGAGATCTCTCTCTCTGTCAAATAAATAAATAAACCTTTAAAAAAAGTATACCATAACGATAATTGGAAGCAAGATATTGTAATACCACAGAAAGACTAGATTAAAGGAACAGAATATATATTATCAATTATATTTTATATTTCATATAAAAGCAAAAGCAATACAAGAGAGCAAAATACAATCTTTTAAACAAATGGTTCTGGAGTAATGGTGAAGCTAAATGTAAAAATATGGGGTTCTGATAGAGGTAAAGAAGACTACTATATGATCCAAAGGGGCACGTGCACCAAATGTTTATAGCAGCAATATCCACAATAGCCAAACTATGGAAAGAACCTAGATGCCCATCAACAAATGAATGGTATATATTTCAAATTCAAGTCAGAGATGAAAGAAACATCTGGACTCGGTCCTCAGGTACAGGCAGTATTCTGAACTGAGGCTAGAACCAGAGACCATTCTAATGAAAGGCCTCCACAGGTGGGCTCCGACTCAGTTTCCTGTATGTATATTCATTCATGAAATCGCTCTGCAGGTCAACATGCAGAACAAAACCATTTAATAAAAGTGACAATGAGGAGAGGAAAGGGAGGCCAGAAGGCTTGTGAATGTGGAGAGAGGAAGAGCCAGGGGAGGAGGGGGGCGGGGGGGGGGCGGAAAAACTGAGAATCCCTCCCTGTGCTCCTTGCTGCCAGGGAGGTCTGAGGGACTAGTTTCTACCTGGGATCCCAAGTCCAGTACAAAAGTGGCGGGGCCACAGCTCGGGATGAGGGAAGGGGGTCCTCGGCACACGCGCGTGGGGGTGCCAAACGAAGGGGGCTATTGTGCTCGCTGCGGGGGGCACCTCGCCTGGCTCCATCCCCAGCCCGACCCCGTGGGGACCCGGGTGCGGCGCGTGGTCCGGGGTGGTCCCGCTGCCCCGGGGGTCGCGGGAGGCTGGGTCCCGACACCCCCGCGAGCTCGCCGCCCGCGCTTTCTGCTCCAGGTGAGGGCGCAGCGCAGTGTCACTTTACCTCCTCGCAGAGGGTCGTCCTGAGAAGCCATGGGGCAGGGCGGGGCAGCGGGCCGGGCCGTGGGAGCAGGACAGCGCGGCCTCAGGAGCTGGGCTGGAGCGCGGGAGTGCGGGTGTCCTGCAGTGCGGACTGGGCTGCAGCCGAGCACAGCGGAGCTGCGCGCCCCTCCTCCGCCAGCTCCTCCACCTCCTCTCAGACTCTCCGCTGCGTCCTCCGCGAGCTCACTTCCGGATTCTGCAATTAGCAAAGCCCCTTCTCCGGACCGCCCACGCCCTCGCCCACCTCCCCCTCCGTCCTGAGGCGCGGGCCCGGGGCACGGGCACCGGGAAAGCCCGGGGGGCTTGCGAGGGTGGCCAGCGCCAGCGCTGAGCGGCCTCCTAGCCTGGCTCCCCGAGCGGGTGTCCACCTGCTGCCTGGCTGCAAAAAGATCATCAGCCCTAAACCCCGGCTGCACTCTCGGGTCACTTCGCTGGCTTCCTGATTGTGCCCAAAGCCGGGAACCAGCTTCCCCAGCTCAGGCCTGGGCTGAGATGCTTGCCCACGATCTGTTTAAGCAGTCTCCTCCTCTCCAGGCAGGGTCCGCCATTGCATGATGGCACCCACGAATCACTTAGACCTGGATGTTTTTTGGTTTTTTGTTTCTTTTTTGGTTATTGGTTATTCCATGACCTCCATGGTAGGTGATCCACAAAGGGAGTGAAAAGAGGACGCCTGATGCATACGCATATGGCCATTCTAGAAAAAGAGCTTGGGGTTCTCTGGGAAGCGCGGCATTGGTCCTTGCACTATGGTTTTGCTGCATCAAATAGTTCCTTCTTCTTCAAATATAAATATATAAATATATTGATCAAGTCACTCGCATGTCTTAGGAGATTGTCATACCTTTAGTAGCAAACTTGAAATCTTGGACATTGGTTTTGATTTTTGTTTTGGTTTGATTTGGTTCGGTTTTTGTAATTTTAAAAATCCCTCCAGCCCTTGGCTGTGTCTGACCTGAGTGCTTTCTGCTGTTTCTGCAACAAAACTGTCAGGGCAGCGAAAACTCTCATTGTTAACAGTGGCGCCCCCTTCTGAACACTTTGTTAATAAAAAGCTTTTTTTTTTTTTTTTTTTTTTTGGCTATTGTAAATGTGAAACAACAATGAGGTATTTCAAAGAGGTGAACCACAGGTAAATTTCTCTAAGTGTGGGTGAGGGTTACTCAAAAAGGAACTTGACAAGGCTTTTAAAGATACCGACAATCATTATAACATAACGTGACTGATTGTTACCGTGCTCTTAACCTGGCAAACACTTGTTGGCTTCCAAGAAAGACGAACATAGTTGAGATGGTTCTAGCGGCCTTCTAGCACAGGGTCTCATGAGGCAGGGATTCTAGCCACTGGCTGTGCAAGGCATGAGGCCTGTTAGTGATTCTATTTTTTCTTCTGCAGAATGGGTCTTTCTGCATTCCAGGTCCTTTCTACCCCAATAAATAATGCGGCGATTCTCTCAGTGAGTTGTACTTTTGGTTTAAACAGCCAACTGTCTCTTAAAAAGGACTTTTGTTTAAAGTCCTTTAAAAAAAAAGTCCTTTCAAAAAAAACTTTTTTTTTAATTTTTATTTTTTAATCCCACATGTTTACTCTGATCCTGGAACTTTGTCATTTTGACCTTCTCTGCTGATTAAAATATTCTTCATCATCAGCACCTACTGCTCTCCTCTCCTGGTGGTCTCTCCGGAAGGGGTCTTCTCTAGCTCTTCTAGCAGAGGATGGGCACTTCCCCTCTACCCCTGTTGCCAGACCAACCTTACCTATCCTGCAGGGTCAGGTCGGCCTGGCCTTTTATCTGTTGTTCTCTTCTGAGTGGTTAGTTTTTCATAGATACCGTGCTTTGCTTTTGTCAGGATTTACCCTGGACTATCAAAACCCTTATCTTGTGCCAGTGAATCCTAAGAAACAGACCTGATGAGAGAACCAGGAACTCGAACAGATCATATTTATCCTGAATGTTCCGTCCAAAATGAAGAATACATTTCTGAGGAGCCTCAAGATGTCTTAGAAGGGAAGTTTCACCAACTCTGTCACGTAGGGGCATCAATTCTGATTCTGTGTCAATTTTCCTACTTTCCCAGCTAGTAATTCTCTTCCTCAGAAAGCCCACTCTCAACCGTTTCCTCTCTCAAAGGCAGTTGCTCTTCGAGTCTGCACATGGCACTTGGGGCCTGCTGGTCGTTGGCTACTGCCCTCTGTACCTTGGGTCTAACAGCTTCGGGGCATCAAGATGAAATCGTCTCTTGTTCTAAGACTTAATATAGTTTGGGGCACATGGTAAGCAATCATCACTTTTTTAGTTGATCCAAGTGTTCGACCTTTCTTAATTATTCTAGTACCACAGTTTACTTGTTCTAAGATTTGTCCTCCCTCCCCCATTCTAATAACTCTTGCACTTGATGACATATCCTAGTTTAACTGACAGCATTTCTCTTTCTTAGTCGAACATAAACTATAGTGCATCTTACCCTTGATGAAAGCTAGGTTGCAATTAAATACTCTATTATGGTTACGATTCTGATATTTGAAATCCTCCGGTAGCTCCCTGTGCCCCCACAGTGTAGTACCTCACCTTCTCGGCATAGTATACAAACCAGCTCACCCCCAGTGTTAACCCCGGGGCTCAGCCTCCATCCCCAGGTGATGCTGCCAGATCAGCTGCCCGTTGTCCTGAACTTGCTGTAGATTCCCGAATGCACTGTGCTGCCCCCTGGCACTTTGAAAGTGACACACTCATCCCCATTCTTCGCTTTGCCCTTGTCTATCACCTCCCCTCAAAATCTGTTCCTAAGTGCCTTTTCCCAGCTCCAACCTACCCTTGGCAGTCTTTTATCTCCCTGTGGTAAAACCTGTCACACTGC
The DNA here is from genome assembly GCF_964662115.1 of Mustela nivalis. Lineage (NCBI taxonomy): Eukaryota > Metazoa > Chordata > Mammalia > Carnivora > Mustelidae > Mustela > Mustela nivalis. The sequence continues at coordinate 91,057 of NW_028135585.1, forward strand.
ACCATGGACAGGCCCGTTGTCCCCCTGAGAAGGGAAAAGGGACAGTGAGGGCCCCCCAGCATTTGCAGCTCTAGTGCAGAGCCCCATGCCTGGCTTGCAGGAAATGCCAGATCATGAAGACAAACGGAGATCATCCTCTGGCTAAAACCAGCTCTTCTTTGCCTACCGCAGGATCTGGATCAATACAGAGCAGCCCGTTATTATTGCTGTTTTTCTAGGGATTTTTTACCCATATATTTCCCAGGTCTTGACTCTTTTTGTAGCACTTTAATTCAGGCTTCAACCACTTCCTAGTCAGATCAGGTGAAATCATTTTCCTTCCCATAGCCTCGGTGTATTTCACACCTAGCAAATCTTTTTTGAAAGATCTTATTTACCCATTGGACAGATCAAAAGTAGGTAGAGAGGCAGGCAGAGAGAGGGGTGGGGGAGCAGGCTCCCCGCTGAGCAGAGAGCCCGATGTGGGGCTCCATCCCAGGACCCTGAAATCATGACCTGAGCCGAAGGCAGAGGCCTAAACCACTGAGCCACCCAGGAGCCCCCATATCTCGTAATTTTTAATCAACGTGCAAAAAGTATTGTACATATTGATGAAGTTCAAACAAATTCTGTGAAACCGTAGATGGACTTAAAGATACTATTATGTATCAAATATTGTAAAAATTAAGCAAGGAAATAGCACACATAAAATAACCAAAGCATACAAACTTGGGTAGATACAATAGGTGTGATCATGTTCTACTTCATAAAGAGATGAGTTAATAGATAAATAGAAGTAACTAGACTTTTTAGACGTTAATAAAACTTTGCCTGTTATTTCTTAGCTATATAAAATAGATGGTTTTCTAACAAAAACGCTTATCTTAAAAATATTTAAAAATAAATTTCAGGCTACTCATAAGGTTCTATTTACTTTTCCACTGAAGGAAAAGCTGGTTGTTGTAGTTGTAGTTGTTTGTTTGTTTTAGTCTCCTCCTAGTTTTTATTATTATAATGTGGAAGGAGGAATGTTAAATTGAAAAGTGAATTATTTTATAGACAAAATTCATTACTTGATTCACTTCCTGGTACAGCAGATGGAACTCCTGAAAACATGCCCTTTTGCCTTACAGAAGAGTAACAGTTATGCTTACTTCTGAAACATGCTTGGTGGTGGCCCTCAATAGTGACACCATACTAAACATTTTGAATATTTGCAATTAATTTTTATAGTCATAGGGCTCCAAAAGGCGCTGCTAGTCTCTTAGTAGGTATTTCAATAAAGCTAAAAGTTGCCTGACTGTTTAAAAATATTAACAAGGCACAAAACATGGCAGAAGTATTGTCCTCAGATATTATTTTTTTCCATATGCTCCTGATTCCAGACATGACAAGTTATTTTTTTAAATTTTTTTATAAAAGATTTTATTTATTTCTTTGACAGAGATCACAAGTAGGCAGGGTCAGGCAGAGTGAGAGGGGGGAAGCAGGCTCCCTGCTGAGCTGAGAGCCCGATGTGGGACTCGATCCAAGGATTCTGGGATCATGACCTGAGCCGAAGGCAGAGGCTTTAACCCACTGAGCCACCCAGGTGCCCCCATGACAAGTTATTTTTTTTTAAAGATTTTATTTATGTATTTGACAGAGAGAGAGATTACAAGTAGGCAGAGAGGCAGGCAAAGAGAGAGAGGAGGTAGCAGGCTCCCCGTTGAGCAGAGAGCCCATTGTGGGGCTCCATCCCTGGACCCTGAGATCATGACCTGAGCTGAAGGCAGCGGCTTAACCCACAAGCCACCCAGGAACCCGACAAGTTCTTTTTGATAGATATATATATACAATGTATTTTCCAGTTATAAGAAAAATGGTTCTGCTCTTTTTAACCTTTTTTAAAAATTACATAATTTTTTTAAATTTAAATTTTATTTTTTAATGTTTTACCTTTCTTTTCTTTTTTTTAAAAAGATTTTATTTATTTATTTGACAGACAGAGATCACAAGTAGGCAGAGAGACAGGCAGAGAGAGAGAGAGAGAGAGAGAAGCAGGCTTCCTGCGGAGCAGAGAGCCCGATGCAGGGCTCAATTCCAGGACCCTGAGATCATGACCCGAGCCGAAGGCAGCAGCCCAAACCACTGAGCCACCCAGGCACCCCAATGTTTTACTTTTCAATATACTACTTAGAATATAAACCCTATTCCATTTTGTAAGAAGGTTACCATTTAAAAAATGTTAATTTTCTCATTGTGTCTTCCCCTCTCATTGCTTTATTTTGAATAAAACATTTCACAATAAACATAACTGATGCTTTCCTTTTGATGGTCCCTCTGTTGGTCATATTGTATATGAGCCATGACATTTAGTTTTACAACACTTATTCATGTTTGTTGATATGTTTTATCATAACTAATTTTCCCTCCCTTATCTAGATTCCCCAGCTTTCAGACAGGTGGACACTTAATAAACCATACCCAAGGGATGTATCAAGTACTTCTTAGACATCTCTCAGATCCTTGAGGTCTCATTTTGCCTAGGGATTTGCAATAGGTTCTGCCAGAGGCACCACTGTGACAACTGATGTCCATGGTCTATCTCCTGCTAAGCTCAAGAGGTCACTGGTTTCCAAGTTTATCTATACAATTAATGCACTCCATCAAGTTCTTTTTTTTTTAATATTAACAAACTTATTTTAAAGTTTATATGGAGAGGCAAAGACTCACAATAGTCAACATAGTGTTGAAGGAGAACAAAGCCTGAGGACTGACTTCAAAGTTTACCATAACGATGGGGCGCCTGGTTGGCTCAGTGGGTTAAGCTTCTGCCTTTGGCTCAGGTCATGATCCCAGGGGCCTGGGGTCGAGTCCCGTATTGGGCTCTCTGCTCAGCAGGGAGCCTGCTTCTCCTCATTTCTCTCTCTGTCTGTCTCTCTGCCTATTTGAGATCTCTCTCTCTGTCAAATAAATAAATAAACCTTTAAAAAAAGTATACCATAACGATAATTGGAAGCAAGATATTGTAATACCACAGAAAGACTAGATTAAAGGAACAGAATATATATTATCAATTATATTTTATATTTCATATAAAAGCAAAAGCAATACAAGAGAGCAAAATACAATCTTTTAAACAAATGGTTCTGGAGTAATGGTGAAGCTAAATGTAAAAATATGGGGTTCTGATAGAGGTAAAGAAGACTACTATATGATCCAAAGGGGCACGTGCACCAAATGTTTATAGCAGCAATATCCACAATAGCCAAACTATGGAAAGAACCTAGATGCCCATCAACAAATGAATGGTATATATTTCAAATTCAAGTCAGAGATGAAAGAAACATCTGGACTCGGTCCTCAGGTACAGGCAGTATTCTGAACTGAGGCTAGAACCAGAGACCATTCTAATGAAAGGCCTCCACAGGTGGGCTCCGACTCAGTTTCCTGTATGTATATTCATTCATGAAATCGCTCTGCAGGTCAACATGCAGAACAAAACCATTTAATAAAAGTGACAATGAGGAGAGGAAAGGGAGGCCAGAAGGCTTGTGAATGTGGAGAGAGGAAGAGCCAGGGGAGGAGGGGGGCGGGGGGGGGGCGGAAAAACTGAGAATCCCTCCCTGTGCTCCTTGCTGCCAGGGAGGTCTGAGGGACTAGTTTCTACCTGGGATCCCAAGTCCAGTACAAAAGTGGCGGGGCCACAGCTCGGGATGAGGGAAGGGGGTCCTCGGCACACGCGCGTGGGGGTGCCAAACGAAGGGGGCTATTGTGCTCGCTGCGGGGGGCACCTCGCCTGGCTCCATCCCCAGCCCGACCCCGTGGGGACCCGGGTGCGGCGCGTGGTCCGGGGTGGTCCCGCTGCCCCGGGGGTCGCGGGAGGCTGGGTCCCGACACCCCCGCGAGCTCGCCGCCCGCGCTTTCTGCTCCAGGTGAGGGCGCAGCGCAGTGTCACTTTACCTCCTCGCAGAGGGTCGTCCTGAGAAGCCATGGGGCAGGGCGGGGCAGCGGGCCGGGCCGTGGGAGCAGGACAGCGCGGCCTCAGGAGCTGGGCTGGAGCGCGGGAGTGCGGGTGTCCTGCAGTGCGGACTGGGCTGCAGCCGAGCACAGCGGAGCTGCGCGCCCCTCCTCCGCCAGCTCCTCCACCTCCTCTCAGACTCTCCGCTGCGTCCTCCGCGAGCTCACTTCCGGATTCTGCAATTAGCAAAGCCCCTTCTCCGGACCGCCCACGCCCTCGCCCACCTCCCCCTCCGTCCTGAGGCGCGAGCCCGGGGCACGGGCACCGGGAAAGCCCGGGGGGCTTGCGAGGGTGGCCAGCGCCAGCGCTGAGCGGCCTCCTAGCCTGGCTCCCCGAGCGGGTGTCCACCTGCTGCCTGGCTGCAAAAAGATCATCAGCCCTAAACCCCGGCTGCACTCTCGGGTCACTTCGCTGGCTTCCTGATTGTGCCCAAAGCCGGGAACCAGCTTCCCCAGCTCAGGCCTGGGCTGAGATGCTTGCCCACGATCTGTTTAAGCAGTCTCCTCCTCTCCAGGCAGGGTCCGCCATTGCATGATGGCACCCACGAATCACTTAGACCTGGATGTTTTTTGGTTTTTTGTTTCTTTTTTGGTTATTGGTTATTACATGACCTCCATGGTAGGTGATCCACAAAGGGAGTGAAAAGAGGACGCCTGATGCATACGCATATGGCCATTCTAGAAAAAGAGCTTGGGGTTCTCTGGGAAGCGCGGCATTGGTCCTTGCACTATGGTTTTGCTGCATCAAATAGTTCCTTCTTCTTCAAATATAAATATATAAATATATTGATCAAGTCACTCGCATGTCTTAGGAGATTGTCATACCTTTAGTAGCAAACTTGAAATCTTGGACATTGGTTTTGATTTTTGTTTTGGTTTGATTTGGTTCGGTTTTTGTAATTTTAAAAATCCCTCCAGCCCTTGGCTGTGTCTGACCTGAGTGCTTTCTGCTGTTTCTGCAACAAAACTGTCAGGGCAGCGAAAACTCTCATTGTTAACAGTGGCGCCCCCTTCTGAACACTTTGTTAATAAAAAGCTTTTTTTTTTTTTTTTTTTTTTTGGCTATTGTAAATGTGAAACAACAATGAGGTATTTCAAAGAGGTGAACCACAGGTAAATTTCTCTAAGTGTGGGTGAGGGTTACTCAAAAAGGAACTTGACAAGGCTTTTAAAGATACCGACAATCATTATAACATAACGTGACTGATTGTTACCGTGCTCTTAACCTGGCAAACACTTGTTGGCTTCCAAGAAAGACGAACATAGTTGAGATGGTTCTAGCGGCCTTCTAGCACAGGGTCTCATGAGGCAGGGATTCTAGCCACTGGCTGTGCAAGGCATGAGGCCTGTTAGTGATTCTATTTTTTCTTCTGCAGAATGGGTCTTTCTGCATTCCAGGTCCTTTCTACCCCAATAAATAATGCGGCGATTCTCTCAGTGAGTTGTACTTTTGGTTTAAACAGCCAACTGTCTCTTAAAAAGGACTTTTGTTTAAAGTCCTTTAAAAAAAAAGTCCTTTCAAAAAAAACTTTTTTTTTAATTTTTATTTTTTAATCCCACATGTTTACTCTGATCCTGGAACTTTGTCATTTTGACCTTCTCTGCTGATTAAAATATTCTTCATCATCAGCACCTACTGCTCTCCTCTCCTGGTGGTCTCTCCGGAAGGGGTCTTCTCTAGCTCTTCTAGCAGAGGATGGGCACTTCCCCTCTACCCCTGTTGCCAGACCAACCTTACCTATCCTGCAGGGTCAGGTCGGCCTGGCCTTTTATCTGTTGTTCTCTTCTGAGTGGTTAGTTTTTCATAGATACCGTGCTTTGCTTTTGTCAGGATTTACCCTGGACTATCAAAACCCTTATCTTGTGCCAGTGAATCCTAAGAAACAGACCTGATGAGAGAACCAGGAACTCGAACAGATCATATTTATCCTGAATGTTCCGTCCAAAATGAAGAATACATTTCTGAGGAGCCTCAAGATGTCTTAGAAGGGAAGTTTCACCAACTCTGTCACGTAGGGGCATCAATTCTGATTCTGTGTCAATTTTCCTACTTTCCCAGCTAGTAATTCTCTTCCTCAGAAAGCCCACTCTCAACCGTTTCCTCTCTCAAAGGCAGTTGCTCTTCGAGTCTGCACATGGCACTTGGGGCCTGCTGGTCGTTGGCTACTGCCCTCTGTACCTTGGGTCTAACAGCTTCGGGGCATCAAGATGAAATCGTCTCTTGTTCTAAGACTTAATATAGTTTGGGGCACATGGTAAGCAATCATCACTTTTTTAGTTGATCCAAGTGTTCGACCTTTCTTAATTATTCTAGTACCACAGTTTACTTGTTCTAAGATTTGTCCTCCCTCCCCCATTCTAATAACTCTTGCACTTGATGACATATCCTAGTTTAACTGACAGCATTTCTCTTTCTTAGTCGAACATAAACTATAGTGCATCTTACCCTTGATGAAAGCTAGGTTGCAATTAAATACTCTATTATGGTTACGATTCTGATATTTGAAATCCTCCGGTAGCTCCCTGTGCCCCCACAGTGTAGTACCTCACCTTCTCGGCATAGTATACAAACCAGCTCACCCCCAGTGTTAACCCCGGGGCTCAGCCTCCATCCCCAGGTGATGCTGCCAGATCAGCTGCCCGTTGTCCTGAACTTGCTGTAGATTCCCGAATGCACTGTGCTGCCCCCTGGCACTTTGAAAGTGACACACTCATCCCCATTCTTCGCTTTGCCCTTGTCTATCACCTCCCCTCAAAATCTGTTCCTAAGTGCCTTTTCCCAGCTCCAACCTACCCTTGGCAGTCTTTTATCTCCCTGTGGTAAAACCTGTCACACTGCACCATGGACAGGCCCGTTGTCCCCCTGAGAAGGGAAAAGGGACAGTGAGGGCCCCCCAGCATTTGCAGCTCTAGTGCAGAGCCCCATGCCTGGCTTGCAGGAAATGCCAGATCATGAAGACAAACGGAGATCATCCTCTGGCTAAAACCAGCTCTTCTTTGCCTACCGCAGGATCTGGATCAATACAGAGCAGCCCGTTATTATTGCTGTTTTTCTAGGGATTTTTTACCCATATATTTCCCAGGTCTTGACTCTTTTTGTAGCACTTTAATTCAGGCTTCAACCACTTCCTAGTCAGATCAGGTGAAATCATTTTCCTTCCCATAGCCTCGGTGTATTTCACACCTAGCAAATCTTTTTTGAAAGATCTTATTTACCCATTGGACAGATCAAAAGTAGGTAGAGAGGCAGGCAGAGAGAGGGGTGGGGGAGCAGGCTCCCCGCTGAGCAGAGAGCCCGATGTGGGGCTCCATCCCAGGACCCTGAAATCATGACCTGAGCCGAAGGCAGAGGCCTAAACCACTGAGCCACCCAGGAGCCCCCATATCTCGTAATTTTTAATCAACGTGCAAAAAGTATTGTACATATTGATGAAGTTCAAACAAATTCTGTGAAACCGTAGATGGACTTAAAGATACTATTATGTATCAAATATTGTAAAAATTAAGCAAGGAAATAGCACACATAAAATAACCAAAGCATACAAACTTGGGTAGATACAATAGGTGTGATCATGTTCTACTTCATAAAGAGATGAGTTAATAGATAAATAGAAGTAACTAGACTTTTTAGACGTTAATAAAACTTTGCCTGTTATTTCTTAGCTATATAAAATAGATGGTTTTCTAACAAAAACGCTTATCTTAAAAATATTTAAAAATAAATTTCAGGCTACTCATAAGGTTCTATTTACTTTTCCACTGAAGGAAAAGCTGGTTGTTGTAGTTGTAGTTGTTTGTTTGTTTTAGTCTCCTCCTAGTTTTTATTATTATAATGTGGAAGGAGGAATGTTAAATTGAAAAGTGAATTATTTTATAGACAAAATTCATTACTTGATTCACTTCCTGGTACAGCAGATGGAACTCCTGAAAACATGCCCTTTTGCCTTACAGAAGAGTAACAGTTATGCTTACTTCTGAAACATGCTTGGTGGTGGCCCTCAATAGTGACACCATACTAAACATTTTGAATATTTGCAATTAATTTTTATAGTCATAGGGCTCCAAAAGGCGCTGCTAGTCTCTTAGTAGGTATTTCAATAAAGCTAAAAGTTGCCTGACTGTTTAAAAATATTAACAAGGCACAAAACATGGCAGAAGTATTGTCCTCAGATATTATTTTTTTCCATATGCTCCTGATTCCAGACATGACAAGTTATTTTTTTAAATTTTTTTATAAAAGATTTTATTTATTTCTTTGACAGAGATCACAAGTAGGCAGGGTCAGGCAGAGTGAGAGGGGGGAAGCAGGCTCCCTGCTGAGCTGAGAGCCCGATGTGGGACTCGATCCAAGGATTCTGGGATCATGACCTGAGCCGAAGGCAGAGGCTTTAACCCACTGAGCCACCCAGGTGCCCCCATGACAAGTTATTTTTTTTTAAAGATTTTATTTATGTATTTGACAGAGAGAGAGATTACAAGTAGGCAGAGAGGCAGGCAAAGAGAGAGAGGAGGTAGCAGGCTCCCCGTTGAGCAGAGAGCCCATTGTGGGGCTCCATCCCTGGACCCTGAGATCATGACCTGAGCTGAAGGCAGCGGCTTAACCCACAAGCCACCCAGGAACCCGACAAGTTATTTTTGATAGATATATATATACAATGTATTTTCCAGTTATAAGAAAAATGGTTCTGCTCTTTTTAACCTTTTTTAAAAATTACATAATTTTTTTAAATTTAAATTTTATTTTTTAATGTTTTACCTTTCTTTTCTTTTTTTTAAAAAGATTTTATTTATTTATTTGACAGACAGAGATCACAAGTAGGCAGAGAGACAGGCAGAGAGAGAGAGAGAGAGAGAGAGAGAAGCAGGCTTCCTGCGGAGCAGAGAGCCCGATGCAGGGCTCAATTCCAGGACCCTGAGATCATGACCCGAGCCGAAGGCAGCAGCCCAAACCACTGAGCCACCCAGGCACCCCAATGTTTTACTTTTCAATATACTACTTAGAATATAAACCCTATTCCATTTTGTAAGAAGGTTACCATTTAAAAAATGTTAATTTTCTCATTGTGTCTTCCCCTCTCATTGCTTTATTTTGAATAAAACATTTCACAATAAACATAACTGATGCTTTCCTTTTGATGGTCCCTCTGTTGGTCATATTGTATATGAGCCATGACAATTAGTTTTACAACATTTATTCATGTTTGTTGATATGTTTTATCATAACTAATTTTCCCTCCCTTATCTAGATTCCCCAGCTTTCAGACAGGTGGACACTTAATAAACCATACCCAAGGGATGTATCAAGTACTTCTTAGACATCTCTCAGATCCTTGAGGTCTCATTTTGCCTAGGGATTTGCAATAGGTTCTGCCAGAGGCACCACTGTGACAACTGATGTCCATGGTCTATCTCCTGCTAAGCTCAAGAGGTCACTGGTTTCCAAGTTTATCTATACAATTAATGCACTCCATCAAGTTCTTTTTTTTTTTTTAATATTAACAAACTTATTTTAAAGTTTATATGGAGAGGCAAAGACTCACAATAGTCAACATAGTGTTGAAGGAGAACAAAGCCTGAGGACTGACTTCAAAGTTTACCATAACGATGGGGCGCCTGGTTGGCTCAGTGGGTTAAGCTTCTGCCTTTGGCTCAGGTCATGATCCCAGGGGCCTGGGGTCGAGTCCCGTATTGGGCTCTCTGCTCAGCAGGGAGCCTGCTTCTCCTCATTTCTCTCTCTGTCTGTCTCTCTGCCTATTTGAGATCTCTCTCTCTGTCAAATAAATAAATAAACCTTTAAAAAAAGTATACCATAACGATAATTGGAAGCAAGATATTGTAATACCACAGAAAGACTAGATTAAAGGAACAGAATATATATTATCAATTATATTTTATATTTCATATAAAAGCAAAAGCAATACAAGAGAGCAAAATACAATCTTTTAAACAAATGGTTCTGGAGTAATGGTGAAGCTAAATGTAAAAATATGGGGTTCTGATAGAGGTAAAGAAGACTACTATATGATCCAAAGGGGCACGTGCACCAAATGTTTATAGCAGCAATATCCACAATAGCCAAACTATGGAAAGAACCTAGATGCCCATCAACAAATGAATGGTATATATTTCAAATTCAAGTCAGAGATGAAAGAAACATCTGGACTCGGTCCTCAGGTACAGGCAGTATTCTGAACTGAGGCTAGAACCAGAGACCATTCTAATGAAAGGCCTCCACAGGTGGGCTCCGACTCAGTTTCCTGTATGTATATTCATTCATGAAATCGCTCTGCAGGTCAACATGCAGAACAAAACCATTTAATAAAAGTGACAATGAGGAGAGGAAAGGGAGGCCAGAAGGCTTGTGAATGTGGAGAGAGGAAGAGCCAGGGGAGGAGGGGGGCGGGGGGGGGGCGGAAAAACTGAGAATCCCTCCCTGTGCTCCTTGCTGCCAGGGAGGTCTGAGGGACTAGTTTCTACCTGGGATCCCAAGTCCAGTACAAAAGTGGCGGGGCCACAGCTCGGGATGAGGGAAGGGGGTCCTCGGCACACGCGCGTGGGGGTGCCAAACGAAGGGGGCTATTGTGCTCGCTGCGGGGGGCACCTCGCCTGGCTCCATCCCCAGCCCGACCCCGTGGGGACCCGGGTGCGGCGCGTGGTCCGGGGTGGTCCCGCTGCCCCGGGGGTCGCGGGAGGCTGGGTCCCGACACCCCCGCGAGCTCGCCGCCCGCGCTTTCTGCTCCAGGTGAGGGCGCAGCGCAGTGTCACTTTACCTCCTCGCAGAGGGTCGTCCTGAGAAGCCATGGGGCAGGGCGGGGCAGCGGGCCGGGCCGTGGGAGCAGGACAGCGCGGCCTCAGGAGCTGGGCTGGAGCGCGGGAGTGCGGGTGTCCTGCAGTGCGGACTGGGCTGCAGCCGAGCACAGCGGAGCTGCGCGCCCCTCCTCCGCCAGCTCCTCCACCTCCTCTCAGACTCTCCGCTGCGTCCTCCGCGAGCTCACTTCCGGATTCTGCAATTAGCAAAGCCCCTTCTCCGGACCGCCCACGCCCTCGCCCACCTCCCCCTCCGTCCTGAGGCGCGAGCCCGGGGCACGGGCACCGGGAAAGCCCGGGGGGCTTGCGAGGGTGGCCAGCGCCAGCGCTGAGCGGCCTCCTAGCCTGGCTCCCCGAGCGGGTGTCCACCTGCTGCCTGGCTGCAAAAAGATCATCAGCCCTAAACCCCGGCTGCACTCTCGGGTCACTTCGCTGGCTTCCTGATTGTGCCCAAAGCCGGGAACCAGCTTCCCCAGCTCAGGCCTGGGCTGAGATGCTTGCCCACGATCTGTTTAAGCAGTCTCCTCCTCTCCAGGCAGGGTCCGCCATTGCATGATGGCACCCACGAATCACTTAGACCTGGATGTTTTTTGGTTTTTTGTTTCTTTTTTGGTTATTGGTTATTACATGACCTCCATGGTAGGTGATCCACAAAGGGAGTGAAAAGAGGACGCCTGATGCATACGCATATGGCCATTCTAGAAAAAGAGCTTGGGGTTCTCTGGGAAGCGCGGCATTGGTCCTTGCACTATGGTTTTGCTGCATCAAATAGTTCCTTCTTCTTCAAATATAAATATATAAATATATTGATCAAGTCACTCGCATGTCTTAGGAGATTGTCATACCTTTAGTAGCAAACTTGAAATCTTGGACATTGGTTTTGATTTTTGTTTTGGTTTGATTTGGTTCGGTTTTTGTAATTTTAAAAATCCCTCCAGCCCTTGGCTGTGTCTGACCTGAGTGCTTTCTGCTGTTTCTGCAACAAAACTGTCAGGGCAGCGAAAACTCTCATTGTTAACAGTGGCGCCCCCTTCTGAACACTTTGTTAATAAAAAGCTTTTTTTTTTTTTTTTTTTTTTTGGCTATTGTAAATGTGAAACAACAATGAGGTATTTCAAAGAGGTGAACCACAGGTAAATTTCTCTAAGTGTGGGTGAGGGTTACTCAAAAAGGAACTTGACAAGGCTTTTAAAGATACCGACAATCATTATAACATAACGTGACTGATTGTTACCGTGCTCTTAACCTGGCAAACACTTGTTGGCTTCCAAGAAAGACGAACATAGTTGAGATGGTTCTAGCGGCCTTCTAGCACAGGGTCTCATGAGGCAGGGATTCTAGCCACTGGCTGTGCAAGGCATGAGGCCTGTTAGTGATTCTATTTTTTCTTCTGCAGAATGGGTCTTTCTGCATTCCAGGTCCTTTCTACCCCAATAAATAATGCGGCGATTCTCTCAGTGAGTTGTACTTTTGGTTTAAACAGCCAACTGTCTCTTAAAAAGGACTTTTGTTTAAAGTCCTTTAAAAAAAAAGTCCTTTCAAAAAAAACTTTTTTTTTTAATTTTTATTTTTTAATCCCACATGTTTACTCTGATCCTGGAACTTTGTCATTTTGACCTTCTCTGCTGATTAAAATATTCTTCATCATCAGCACCTACTGCTCTCCTCTCCTGGTGGTCTCTCCGGAAGGGGTCTTCTCTAGCTCTTCTAGCAGAGGATGGGCACTTCCCCTCTACCCCTGTTGCCAGACCAACCTTACCTATGCTGCAGGGTCAGGTCGGCCTGGCCTTTTATCTGTTGTTCTCTTCTGAGTGGTTAGTTTTTCATAGATACCGTGCTTTGCTTTTGTCAGGATTTACCCTGGACTATCAAAACCCTTATCTTGTGCCAGTGAATCCTAAGAAACAGACCTGATGAGAGAACCAGGAACTCGAACAGATCATATTTATCCTGAATGTTCCGTCCAAAATGAAGAATACATTTCTGAGGAGCCTCAAGATGTCTTAGAAGGGAAGTTTCACCAACTCTGTCACGTAGGGGCATCAATTCTGATTCTGTGTCAATTTTCCTACTTTCCCAGCTAGTAATTCTCTTCCTCAGAAAGCCCACTCTCAACCGTTTCCTCTCTCAAAGGCAGTTGCTCTTCGAGTCTGCACATGGCACTTGGGGCCTGCTGGTCGTTGGCTACTGCCCTCTGTACCTTGGGTCTAACAGCTTCGGGGCATCAAGATGAAATCGTCTCTTGTTCTAAGACTTAATATAGTTTGGGGCACATGGTAAGCAATCATCACTTTTTTAGTTGATCCAAGTGTTCGACCTTTCTTAATTATTCTAGTACCACAGTTTACTTGTTCTAAGATTTGTCCTCCCTCCCCCATTCTAATAACTCTTGCACTTGATGACATATCCTAGTTTAACTGACAGCATTTCTCTTTCTTAGTCGAACATAAACTATAGTGCATCTTACCCTTGATGAAAGCTAGGTTGCAATTAAATACTCTATTATGGTTACGATTCTGATATTTGAAATCCTCCGGTAGCTCCCTGTGCCCCCACAGTGTAGTACCTCACCTTCTCGGCATAGTATACAAACCAGCTCACCCCCAGTGTTAACCCCGGGGCTCAGCCTCCATCCCCAGGTGATGCTGCCAGATCAGCTGCCCGTTGTCCTGAACTTGCTGTAGATTCCCGAATGCACTGTGCTGCCCCCTGGCACTTTGAAAGTGACACACTCATCCCCATTCTTCGCTTTGCCCTTGTCTATCACCTCCCCTCAAAATCTGTTCCTAAGTGCCTTTTCCCAGCTCCAACCTACCCTTGGCAGTCTTTTATCTCCCTGTGGTAAAACCTGTCACACTGCACCATGGACAGGCCCGTTGTCCCCCTGAGAAGGGAAAAGGGACAGTGAGGGCCCCCCAGCATTTGCAGCTCTAGTGCAGAGCCCCATGCCTGGCTTGCAGGAAATGCCAGATCATGAAGACAAACGGAGATCATCCTCTGGCTAAAACCAGCTCTTCTTTGCCTACCGCAGGATCTGGATCAATACAGAGCAGCCCGTTATTATTGCTGTTTTTCTAGGGATTTTTTACCCATATATTTCCCAGGTCTTGACTCTTTTTGTAGCACTTTAATTCAGGCTTCAACCACTTCCTAGTCAGATCAGGTGAAATCATTTTCCTTCCCATAGCCTCGGTGTATTTCACACCTAGCAAATCTTTTTTGAAAGATCTTATTTACCCATTGGACAGATCAAAAGTAGGTAGAGAGGCAGGCAGAGAGAGGGGTGGGGGAGCAGGCTCCCCGCTGAGCAGAGAGCCCGATGTGGGGCTCCATCCCAGGACCCTGAAATCATGACCTGAGCCGAAGGCAGAGGCCTAAACCACTGAGCCACCCAGGAGCCCCCATATCTCGTAATTTTTAATCAACGTGCAAAAAGTATTGTACATATTGATGAAGTTCAAACAAATTCTGTGAAACCGTAGATGGACTTAAAGATACTATTGTGTATCAAATATTGTAAAAATTAAGCAAGGAAATAGCACACATAAAATAACCAAAGCATACAAACTTGGGTAGATACAATAGGTGTGATCATGTTCTACTTCATAAAGAGATGAGTTAATAGATAAATAGAAGTAACTAGACTTTTTAGACGTTAATAAAACTTTGCCTGTTATTTCTTAGCTATATAAAATAGATGGTTTTCTAACAAAAACGCTTATCTTAAAAATATTTAAAAATAAATTTCAGGCTACTCATAAGGTTCTATTTACTTTTCCACTGAAGGAAAAGCTGGTTGTTGTAGTTGTAGTTGTTTGTTTGTTTTAGTCTCCTCCTAGTTTTTATTATTATAATGTGGAAGGAGGAATGTTAAATTGAAAAGTGAATTATTTTATAGACAAAATTCATTACTTGATTCACTTCCTGGTACAGCAGATGGAACTCCTGAAAACATGCCCTTTTGCCTTACAGAAGAGTAACAGTTATGCTTACTTCTGAAACATGCTTGGTGGTGGCCCTCAATAGTGACACCATACTAAACATTTTGAATATTTGCAATTAATTTTTATAGTCATAGGGCTCCAAAAGGCGCTGCTAGTCTCTTAGTAGGTATTTCAATAAAGCTAAAAGTTGCCTGACTGTTTAAAAATATTAACAAGGCACAAAACATGGCAGAAGTATTGTCCTCAGATATGATTTTTTTCCATATGCTCCTGATTCCAGACATGACAAGTTATTTTTTTAAATTTTTTTATAAAAGATTTTATTTATTTCTTTGACAGAGATCACAAGTAGGCAGGGTCAGGCAGAGTGAGAGGGGGGAAGCAGGCTCCCTGCTGAGCTGAGAGCCCGATGTGGGACTCGATCCAAGGATTCTGGGATCATGACCTGAGCCGAAGGCAGAGGCTTTAACCCACTGAGCCACCCAGGTGCCCCCATGACAAGTTATTTTTTTTTTAAAGATTTTATTTATGTATTTGACAGAGAGAGAGATTACAAGTAGGCAGAGAGGCAGGCAAAGAGAGAGAGGAGGTAGCAGGCTCCCCGTTGAGCAGAGAGCCCAATGTGGGGCTCCATCCCTGGACCCTGAGATCATGACCTGAGCTGAAGGCAGCGGCTTAACCCACAAGCCACCCAGGAACCCGACAAGTTATTTTTGATAGATATATATATACAATGTATTTTCCAGTTATAAGAAAAATGGTTCTGCTCTTTTTAACCTTTTTTAAAAATTACATAATTTTTTTAAATTTAAATTTTATTTTTTAATGTTTTACCTTTCTTTTCTTTTTTTTAAAAAGATTTTATTTATTTATTTGACAGACAGAGATCACAAGTAGGCAGAGAGACAGGCAGAGAGAGAGAGAGAGAGAGAGAAGCAGGCTTCCTGCGGAGCAGAGAGCCCGATGCAGGGCTCAATTCCAGGACCCTGAGATCATGACCCGAGCCGAAGGCAGCAGCCCAAACCACTGAGCCACCCAGGCACCCCAATGTTTTACTTTTCAATATACTACTTAGAATATAAACCCTATTCCATTTTGTAAGAAGGTTACCATTTAAAAAATGTTAATTTTCTCATTGTGTCTTCCCCTCTCATTGCTTTATTTTGAATAAAACATTTCACAATAAACATAACTGATGCTTTCCTTTTGATGGTCCCTCTGTTGGTCATATTGTATATGAGCCATGACAATTAGTTTTACAACATTTATTCATGTTTGTTGATATGTTTTATCATAACTAATTTTCCCTCCCTTATCTAGATTCCCCAGCTTTCAGACAGGTGGACACTTAATAAACCATACCCAAGGGATGTATCAAGTACTTCTTAGACATCTCTCAGATCCTTGAGGTCTCATTTTGCCTAGGGATTTGCAATAGGTTCTGCCAGAGGCACCACTGTGACAACTGATGTCCACCGTCTATCTCCTGCTAAGCTCAAGAGGTCACTGGTTTCCAAGTTTATCTATACAATTAATGCACTCCATCAAGTTCTTTTTTTTTTAATATTAACAAACTTATTTTAAAGTTTATATGGAGAGGCAAAGACTCACAATAGTCAACATAGTGTTGAAGGAGAACAAAGCCTGAGGACTGACTTCAAAGTTTACCATAACGATGGGGCGCCTGGTTGGCTCAGTGGGTTAAGCTTCTGCCTTTGGCTCAGGTCATGATCCCAGGGGCCTGGGGTCGAGTCCCGTATTGGGCTCTCTGCTCAGCAGGGAGCCTGCTTCTCCTCATTTCTCTCTCTGTCTGTCTCTCTGCCTATTTGAGATCTCTCTCTCTGTCAAATAAATAAATAAACCTTTAAAAAAAGTATACCATAACGATAATTGGAAGCAAGATATTGTAATACCACAGAAAGACTAGATTAAAGGAACAGAATATATATTATCAATTATATTTTATATTTCATATAAAAGCAAAAGCAATACAAGAGAGCAAAATACAATCTTTTAAACAAATGGTTCTGGAGTAATGGTGAAGCTAAATGTAAAAATATGGGGTTCTGATAGAGGTAAAGAAGACTACTATATGATCCAAAGGGGCACGTGCACCAAATGTTTATAGCAGCAATATCCACAATAGCCAAACTATGGAAAGAACCTAGATGCCCATCAACAAATGAATGGTATATATTTCAAATTCAAGTCAGAGATGAAAGAAACATCTGGACTCGGTCCTCAGGTACAGGCAGTATTCTGAACTGAGGCTAGAACCAGAGACCATTCTAATGAAAGGCCTCCACAGGTGGGCTCCGACTCAGTTTCCTGTATGTATATTCATTCATGAAATCGCTCTGCAGGTCAACATGCAGAACAAAACCATTTAATAAAAGTGACAATGAGGAGAGGAAAGGGAGGCCAGAAGGCTTGTGAATGTGGAGAGAGGAAGAGCCAGGGGAGGAGGGGGGCGGGGGGGGGGCGGAAAAACTGAGAATCCCTCCCTGTGCTCCTTGCTGCCAGGGAGGTCTGAGGGACTAGTTTCTACCTGGGATCCCAAGTCCAGTACAAAAGTGGCGGGGCCACAGCTCGGGATGAGGGAAGGGGGTCCTCGGCACACGCGCGTGGGGGTGCCAAACGAAGGGGGCTATTGTGCTCGCTGCGGGGGGCACCTCGCCTGGCTCCATCCCCAGCCCGACCCCGTGGGGACCCGGGTGCGGCGCGTGGTCCGGGGTGGTCCCGCTGCCCCGGGGGTCGCGGGAGGCTGGGTCCCGACACCCCCGCGAGCTCGCCGCCCGCGCTTTCTGCTCCAGGTGAGGGCGCAGCGCAGTGTCACTTTACCTCCTCGCAGAGGGTCGTCCTGAGAAGCCATGGGGCAGGGCGGGGCAGCGGGCCGGGCCGTGGGAGCAGGACAGCGCGGCCTCAGGAGCTGGGCTGGAGCGCGGGAGTGCGGGTGTCCTGCAGTGCGGACTGGGCTGCAGCCGAGCACAGCGGAGCTGCGCGCCCCTCCTCCGCCAGCTCCTCCACCTCCTCTCAGACTCTCCGCTGCGTCCTCCGCGAGCTCACTTCCGGATTCTGCAATTAGCAAAGCCCCTTCTCCGGACCGCCCACGCCCTCGCCCACCTCCCCCTCCGTCCTGAGGCGCGGGCCCGGGGCACGGGCACCGGGAAAGCCCGGGGGGCTTGCGAGGGTGGCCAGCGCCAGCGCTGAGCGGCCTCCTAGCCTGGCTCCCCGAGCGGGTGTCCACCTGCTGCCTGGCTGCAAAAAGATCATCAGCCCTAAACCCCGGCTGCACTCTCGGGTCACTTCGCTGGCTTCCTGATTGTGCCCAAAGCCGGGAACCAGCTTCCCCAGCTCAGGCCTGGGCTGAGATGCTTGCCCA
This sequence comes from Mustela nivalis, assembly GCF_964662115.1. Classification (NCBI taxonomy): domain Eukaryota; kingdom Metazoa; phylum Chordata; class Mammalia; order Carnivora; family Mustelidae; genus Mustela; species Mustela nivalis. The sequence goes on from NW_028135585.1 coordinate 109,171, forward strand.
CGATCTGTTTAAGCAGTCTCCTCCTCTCCAGGCAGGGTCCGCCATTGCATGATGGCACCCACGAATCACTTAGACCTGGATGTTTTTTGGTTTTTTGTTTCTTTTTTGGTTATTGGTTATTCCATGACCTCCATGGTAGGTGATCCACAAAGGGAGTGAAAAGAGGACGCCTGATGCATACGCATATGGCCATTCTAGAAAAAGAGCTTGGGGTTCTCTGGGAAGCGCGGCATTGGTCCTTGCACTATGGTTTTGCTGCATCAAATAGTTCCTTCTTCTTCAAATATAAATATATAAATATATTGATCAAGTCACTCGCATGTCTTAGGAGATTGTCATACCTTTAGTAGCAAACTTGAAATCTTGGACATTGGTTTTGATTTTTGTTTTGGTTTGATTTGGTTCGGTTTTTGTAATTTTAAAAATCCCTCCAGCCCTTGGCTGTGTCTGACCTGAGTGCTTTCTGCTGTTTCTGCAACAAAACTGTCAGGGCAGCGAAAACTCTCATTGTTAACAGTGGCGCCCCCTTCTGAACACTTTGTTAATAAAAAGCTTTTTTTTTTTTTTTTTTTTTTTGGCTATTGTAAATGTGAAACAACAATGAGGTATTTCAAAGAGGTGAACCACAGGTAAATTTCTCTAAGTGTGGGTGAGGGTTACTCAAAAAGGAACTTGACAAGGCTTTTAAAGATACCGACAATCATTATAACATAACGTGACTGATTGTTACCGTGCTCTTAACCTGGCAAACACTTGTTGGCTTCCAAGAAAGACGAACATAGTTGAGATGGTTCTAGCGGCCTTCTAGCACAGGGTCTCATGAGGCAGGGATTCTAGCCACTGGCTGTGCAAGGCATGAGGCCTGTTAGTGATTCTATTTTTTCTTCTGCAGAATGGGTCTTTCTGCATTCCAGGTCCTTTCTACCCCAATAAATAATGCGGCGATTCTCTCAGTGAGTTGTACTTTTGGTTTAAACAGCCAACTGTCTCTTAAAAAGGACTTTTGTTTAAAGTCCTTTAAAAAAAAAGTCCTTTCAAAAAAAACTTTTTTTTTAATTTTTATTTTTTAATCCCACATGTTTACTCTGATCCTGGAACTTTGTCATTTTGACCTTCTCTGCTGATTAAAATATTCTTCATCATCAGCACCTACTGCTCTCCTCTCCTGGTGGTCTCTCCGGAAGGGGTCTTCTCTAGCTCTTCTAGCAGAGGATGGGCACTTCCCCTCTACCCCTGTTGCCAGACCAACCTTACCTATCCTGCAGGGTCAGGTCGGCCTGGCCTTTTATCTGTTGTTCTCTTCTGAGTGGTTAGTTTTTCATAGATACCGTGCTTTGCTTTTGTCAGGATTTACCCTGGACTATCAAAACCCTTATCTTGTGCCAGTGAATCCTAAGAAACAGACCTGATGAGAGAACCAGGAACTCGAACAGATCATATTTATCCTGAATGTTCCGTCCAAAATGAAGAATACATTTCTGAGGAGCCTCAAGATGTCTTAGAAGGGAAGTTTCACCAACTCTGTCACGTAGGGGCATCAATTCTGATTCTGTGTCAATTTTCCTACTTTCCCAGCTAGTAATTCTCTTCCTCAGAAAGCCCACTCTCAACCGTTTCCTCTCTCAAAGGCAGTTGCTCTTCGAGTCTGCACATGGCACTTGGGGCCTGCTGGTCGTTGGCTACTGCCCTCTGTACCTTGGGTCTAACAGCTTCGGGGCATCAAGATGAAATCGTCTCTTGTTCTAAGACTTAATATAGTTTGGGGCACATGGTAAGCAATCATCACTTTTTTAGTTGATCCAAGTGTTCGACCTTTCTTAATTATTCTAGTACCACAGTTTACTTGTTCTAAGATTTGTCCTCCCTCCCCCATTCTAATAACTCTTGCACTTGATGACATATCCTAGTTTAACTGACAGCATTTCTCTTTCTTAGTCGAACATAAACTATAGTGCATCTTACCCTTGATGAAAGCTAGGTTGCAATTAAATACTCTATTATGGTTACGATTCTGATATTTGAAATCCTCCGGTAGCTCCCTGTGCCCCCACAGTGTAGTACCTCACCTTCTCGGCATAGTATACAAACCAGCTCACCCCCAGTGTTAACCCCGGGGCTCAGCCTCCATCCCCAGGTGATGCTGCCAGATCAGCTGCCCGTTGTCCTGAACTTGCTGTAGATTCCCGAATGCACTGTGCTGCCCCCTGGCACTTTGAAAGTGACACACTCATCCCCATTCTTCGCTTTGCCCTTGTCTATCACCTCCCCTCAAAATCTGTTCCTAAGTGCCTTTTCCCAGCTCCAACCTACCCTTGGCAGTCTTTTATCTCCCTGTGGTAAAACCTGTCACACTGCACCATGGACAGGCCCGTTGTCCCCCTGAGAAGGGAAAAGGGACAGTGAGGGCCCCCCAGCATTTGCAGCTCTAGTGCAGAGCCCCATGCCTGGCTTGCAGGAAATGCCAGATCATGAAGACAAACGGAGATCATCCTCTGGCTAAAACCAGCTCTTCTTTGCCTACCGCAGGATCTGGATCAATACAGAGCAGCCCGTTATTATTGCTGTTTTTCTAGGGATTTTTTACCCATATATTTCCCAGGTCTTGACTCTTTTTGTAGCACTTTAATTCAGGCTTCAACCACTTCCTAGTCAGATCAGGTGAAATCATTTTCCTTCCCATAGCCTCGGTGTATTTCACACCTAGCAAATCTTTTTTGAAAGATCTTATTTACCCATTGGACAGATCAAAAGTAGGTAGAGAGGCAGGCAGAGAGAGGGGTGGGGGAGCAGGCTCCCCGCTGAGCAGAGAGCCCGATGTGGGGCTCCATCCCAGGACCCTGAAATCATGACCTGAGCCGAAGGCAGAGGCCTAAACCACTGAGCCACCCAGGAGCCCCCATATCTCGTAATTTTTAATCAACGTGCAAAAAGTATTGTACATATTGATGAAGTTCAAACAAATTCTGTGAAACCGTAGATGGACTTAAAGATACTATTATGTATCAAATATTGTAAAAATTAAGCAAGGAAATAGCACACATAAAATAACCAAAGCATACAAACTTGGGTAGATACAATAGGTGTGATCATGTTCTACTTCATAAAGAGATGAGTTAATAGATAAATAGAAGTAACTAGACTTTTTAGACGTTAATAAAACTTTGCCTGTTATTTCTTAGCTATATAAAATAGATGGTTTTCTAACAAAAACGCTTATCTTAAAAATATTTAAAAATAAATTTCAGGCTACTCATAAGGTTCTATTTACTTTTCCACTGAAGGAAAAGCTGGTTGTTGTAGTTGTAGTTGTTTGTTTGTTTTAGTCTCCTCCTAGTTTTTATTATTATAATGTGGAAGGAGGAATGTTAAATTGAAAAGTGAATTATTTTATAGACAAAATTCATTACTTGATTCACTTCCTGGTACAGCAGATGGAACTCCTGAAAACATGCCCTTTTGCCTTACAGAAGAGTAACAGTTATGCTTACTTCTGAAACATGCTTGGTGGTGGCCCTCAATAGTGACACCATACTAAACATTTTGAATATTTGCAATTAATTTTTATAGTCATAGGGCTCCAAAAGGCGCTGCTAGTCTCTTAGTAGGTATTTCAATAAAGCTAAAAGTTGCCTGACTGTTTAAAAATATTAACAAGGCACAAAACATGGCAGAAGTATTGTCCTCAGATATTATTTTTTTCCATATGCTCCTGATTCCAGACATGACAAGTTATTTTTTTAAATTTTTTTATAAAAGATTTTATTTATTTCTTTGACAGAGATCACAAGTAGGCAGGGTCAGGCAGAGTGAGAGGGGGGAAGCAGGCTCCCTGCTGAGCTGAGAGCCCGATGTGGGACTCGATCCAAGGATTCTGGGATCATGACCTGAGCCGAAGGCAGAGGCTTTAACCCACTGAGCCACCCAGGTGCCCCCATGACAAGTTATTTTTTTTTAAAGATTTTATTTATGTATTTGACAGAGAGAGAGATTACAAGTAGGCAGAGAGGCAGGCAAAGAGAGAGAGGAGGTAGCAGGCTCCCCGTTGAGCAGAGAGCCCATTGTGGGGCTCCATCCCTGGACCCTGAGATCATGACCTGAGCTGAAGGCAGCGGCTTAACCCACAAGCCACCCAGGAACCCGACAAGTTATTTTTGATAGATATATATATACAATGTATTTTCCAGTTATAAGAAAAATGGTTCTGCTCTTTTTAACCTTTTTTAAAAATTACATAATTTTTTTAAATTTAAATTTTATTTTTTAATGTTTTACCTTTCTTTTCTTTTTTTTAAAAAGATTTTATTTATTTATTTGACAGACAGAGATCACAAGTAGGCAGAGAGACAGGCAGAGAGAGAGAGAGAGAGAGAGAGAGAAGCAGGCTTCCTGCGGAGCAGAGAGCCCGATGCAGGGCTCAATTCCAGGACCCTGAGATCATGACCCGAGCCGAAGGCAGCAGCCCAAACCACTGAGCCACCCAGGCACCCCAATGTTTTACTTTTCAATATACTACTTAGAATATAAACCCTATTCCATTTTGTAAGAAGGTTACCATTTAAAAAATGTTAATTTTCTCATTGTGTCTTCCCCTCTCATTGCTTTATTTTGAATAAAACATTTCACAATAAACATAACTGATGCTTTCCTTTTGATGGTCCCTCTGTTGGTCATATTGTATATGAGCCATGACAATTAGTTTTACAACATTTATTCATGTTTGTTGATATGTTTTATCATAACTAATTTTCCCTCCCTTATCTAGATTCCCCAGCTTTCAGACAGGTGGACACTTAATAAACCATACCCAAGGGATGTATCAAGTACTTCTTAGACATCTCTCAGATCCTTGAGGTCTCATTTTGCCTAGGGATTTGCAATAGGTTCTGCCAGAGGCACCACTGTGACAACTGATGTCCATGGTCTATCTCCTGCTAAGCTCAAGAGGTCACTGGTTTCCAAGTTTATCTATACAATTAATGCACTCCATCAAGTTCTTTTTTTTTTAATATTAACAAACTTATTTTAAAGTTTATATGGAGAGGCAAAGACTCACAATAGTCAACATAGTGTTGAAGGAGAACAAAGCCTGAGGACTGACTTCAAAGTTTACCATAACGATGGGGCGCCTGGTTGGCTCAGTGGGTTAAGCTTCTGCCTTTGGCTCAGGTCATGATCCCAGGGGCCTGGGGTCGAGTCCCGTATTGGGCTCTCTGCTCAGCAGGGAGCCTGCTTCTCCTCATTTCTCTCTCTGTCTGTCTCTCTGCCTATTTGAGAAGATCTCTCTCTCTGTCAAATAAATAAATAAACCTTTAAAAAAAGTATACCATAATGATAATTGGAAGCAAGATATTGTAATACCACAGAAAGACTAGATTAAAGGAACAGAATATATATTATCAATTATATTTTATATTTCATATAAAAGCAAAAGCAATACAAGAGAGCAAAATACAATCTTTTAAACAAATGGTTCTGGAGTAATGGTGAAGCTAAATGTAAAAATATGGGGTTCTGATAGAGGTAAAGAAGACTACTATATGATCCAAAGGGGCACGTGCACCAAATGTTTATAGCAGCAATATCCACAATAGCCAAACTATGGAAAGAACCTAGATGCCCATCAACAAATGAATGGTATATATTTCAAATTCAAGTCAGAGATGAAAGAAACATCTGGACTCGGTCCTCAGGTACAGGCAGTATTCTGAACTGAGGCTAGAACCAGAGACCATTCTAATGAAAGGCCTCCACAGGTGGGCTCCGACTCAGTTTCCTGTATGTATATTCATTCATGAAATCGCTCTGCAGGTCAACATGCAGAACAAAACCATTTAATAAAAGTGACAATGAGGAGAGGAAAGGGAGGCCAGAAGGCTTGTGAATGTGGAGAGAGGAAGAGCCAGGGGAGGAGGGGGGCGGGGGGGGGGCGGAAAAACTGAGAATCCCTCCCTGTGCTCCTTGCTGCCAGGGAGGTCTGAGGGACTAGTTTCTACCTGGGATCCCAAGTCCAGTACAAAAGTGGCGGGGCCACAGCTCGGGATGAGGGAAGGGGGTCCTCGGCACACGCGCGTGGGGGTGCCAAACGAAGGGGGCTATTGTGCTCGCTGCGGGGGGCACCTCGCCTGGCTCCATCCCCAGCCCGACCCCGTGGGGACCCGGGTGCGGCGCGTGGTCCGGGGTGGTCCCGCTGCCCCGGGGGTCGCGGGAGGCTGGGTCCCGACACCCCCGCGAGCTCGCCGCCCGCGCTTTCTGCTCCAGGTGAGGGCGCAGCGCAGTGTCACTTTACCTCCTCGCAGAGGGTCGTCCTGAGAAGCCATGGGGCAGGGCGGGGCAGCGGGCCGGGCCGTGGGAGCAGGACAGCGCGGCCTCAGGAGCTGGGCTGGAGCGCGGGAGTGCGGGTGTCCTGCAGTGCGGACTGGGCTGCAGCCGAGCACAGCGGAGCTGCGCGCCCCTCCTCCGCCAGCTCCTCCACCTCCTCTCAGACTCTCCGCTGCGTCCTCCGCGAGCTCACTTCCGGATTCTGCAATTAGCAAAGCCCCTTCTCCGGACCGCCCACGCCCTCGCCCACCTCCCCCTCCGTCCTGAGGCGCGGGCCCGGGGCACGGGCACCGGGAAAGCCCGGGGGGCTTGCGAGGGTGGCCAGCGCCAGCGCTGAGCGGCCTCCTAGCCTGGCTCCCCGAGCGGGTGTCCACCTGCTGCCTGGCTGCAAAAAGATCATCAGCCCTAAACCCCGGCTGCACTCTCGGGTCACTTCGCTGGCTTCCTGATTGTGCCCAAAGCCGGGAACCAGCTTCCCCAGCTCAGGCCTGGGCTGAGATGCTTGCCCACGATCTGTTTAAGCAGTCTCCTCCTCTCCAGGCAGGGTCCGCCATTGCATGATGGCACCCACGAATCACTTAGACCTGGATGTTTTTTGGTTTTTTGTTTCTTTTTTGGTTATTGGTTATTACATGACCTCCATGGTAGGTGATCCACAAAGGGAGTGAAAAGAGGACGCCTGATGCATACGCATATGGCCATTCTAGAAAAAGAGCTTGGGGTTCTCTGGGAAGCGCGGCATTGGTCCTTGCACTATGGTTTTGCTGCATCAAATAGTTCCTTCTTCTTCAAATATAAATATATAAATATATTGATCAAGTCACTCGCATGTCTTAGGAGATTGTCATACCTTTAGTAGCAAACTTGAAATCTTGGACATTGGTTTTGATTTTTGTTTTGGTTTGATTTGGTTCGGTTTTTGTAATTTTAAAAATCCCTCCAGCCCTTGGCTGTGTCTGACCTGAGTGCTTTCTGCTGTTTCTGCAACAAAACTGTCAGGGCAGCGAAAACTCTCATTGTTAACAGTGGCGCCCCCTTCTGAACACTTTGTTAATAAAAAGCTTTTTTTTTTTTTTTTTTTTTTTTGGCTATTGTAAATGTGAAACAACAATGAGGTATTTCAAAGAGGTGAACCACAGGTAAATTTCTCTAAGTGTGGGTGAGGGTTACTCAAAAAGGAACTTGACAAGGCTTTTAAAGATACCGACAATCATTATAACATAACGTGACTGATTGTTACCGTGCTCTTAACCTGGCAAACACTTGTTGGCTTCCAAGAAAGACGAACATAGTTGAGATGGTTCTAGCGGCCTTCTAGCACAGGGTCTCATGAGGCAGGGATTCTAGCCACTGGCTGTGCAAGGCATGAGGCCTGTTAGTGATTCTATTTTTTCTTCTGCAGAATGGGTCTTTCTGCATTCCAGGTCCTTTCTACCCCAATAAATAATGCGGCGATTCTCTCAGTGAGTTGTACTTTTGGTTTAAACAGCCAACTGTCTCTTAAAAAGGACTTTTGTTTAAAGTCCTTTAAAAAAAAAGTCCTTTCAAAAAAAACTTTTTTTTTAATTTTTATTTTTTAATCCCATATGTTTACTCTGATCCTGGAACTTTGTCATTTTGACCTTCTCTGCTGATTAAAATATTCTTCATCATCAGCACCTACTGCTCTCCTCTCCTGGTGGTCTCTCCGGAAGGGGTCTTCTCTAGCTCTTCTAGCAGAGGATGGGCACTTCCCCTCTACCCCTGTTGCCAGACCAACCTTACCTATGCTGCAGGGTCAGGTCGGCCTGGCCTTTTATCTGTTGTTCTCTTCTGAGTGGTTAGTTTTTCATAGATACCGTGCTTTGCTTTTGTCAGGATTTACCCTGGACTATCAAAACCCTTATCTTGTGCCAGTGAATCCTAAGAAACAGACCTGATGAGAGAACCAGGAACTCGAACAGATCATATTTATCCTGAATGTTCCGTCCAAAATGAAGAATACATTTCTGAGGAGCCTCAAGATGTCTTAGAAGGGAAGTTTCACCAACTCTGTCACGTAGGGGCATCAATTCTGATTCTGTGTCAATTTTCCTACTTTCCCAGCTAGTAATTCTCTTCCTCAGAAAGCCCACTCTCAACCGTTTCCTCTCTCAAAGGCAGTTGCTCTTCGAGTCTGCACATGGCACTTGGGGCCTGCTGGTCGTTGGCTACTGCCCTCTGTACCTTGGGTCTAACAGCTTCGGGGCATCAAGATGAAATCGTCTCTTGTTCTAAGACTTAATATAGTTTGGGGCACATGGTAAGCAATCATCACTTTTTTAGTTGATCCAAGTGTTCGACCTTTCTTAATTATTCTAGTACCACAGTTTACTTGTTCTAAGATTTGTCCTCCCTCCCCCATTCTAATAACTCTTGCACTTGATGACATATCCTAGTTTAACTGACAGCATTTCTCTTTCTTAGTCGAACATAAACTATAGTGCATCTTACCCTTGATGAAAGCTAGGTTGCAATTAAATACTCTATTATGGTTACGATTCTGATATTTGAAATCCTCCGGTAGCTCCCTGTGCCCCCACAGTGTAGTACCTCACCTTCTCGGCATAGTATACAAACCAGCTCACCCCCAGTGTTAACCCCGGGGCTCAGCCTCCATCCCCAGGTGATGCTGCCAGATCAGCTGCCCGTTGTCCTGAACTTGCTGTAGATTCCCGAATGCACTGTGCTGCCCCCTGGCACTTTGAAAGTGACACACTCATCCCCATTCTTCGCTTTGCCCTTGTCTATCACCTCCCCTCAAAATCTGTTCCTAAGTGCCTTTTCCCAGCTCCAACCTACCCTTGGCAGTCTTTTATCTCCCTGTGGTAAAACCTGTCACACTGCACCATGGACAGGCCCGTTGTCCCCCTGAGAAGGGAAAAGGGACAGTGAGGGCCCCCCAGCATTTGCAGCTCTAGTGCAGAGCCCCATGCCTGGCTTGCAGGAAATGCCAGATCATGAAGACAAACGGAGATCATCCTCTGGCTAAAACCAGCTCTTCTTTGCCTACCGCAGGATCTGGATCAATACAGAGCAGCCCGTTATTATTGCTGTTTTTCTAGGGATTTTTTACCCATATATTTCCCAGGTCTTGACTCTTTTTGTAGCACTTTAATTCAGGCTTCAACCACTTCCTAGTCAGATCAGGTGAAATCATTTTCCTTCCCATAGCCTCGGTGTATTTCACACCTAGCAAATCTTTTTTGAAAGATCTTATTTACCCATTGGACAGATCAAAAGTAGGTAGAGAGGCAGGCAGAGAGAGGGGTGGGGGAGCAGGCTCCCCGCTGAGCAGAGAGCCCGATGTGGGGCTCCATCCCAGGACCCTGAAATCATGACCTGAGCCGAAGGCAGAGGCCTAAACCACTGAGCCACCCAGGAGCCCCCATATCTCGTAATTTTTAATCAACGTGCAAAAAGTATTGTACATATTGATGAAGTTCAAACAAATTCTGTGAAACCGTAGATGGACTTAAAGATACTATTGTGTATCAAATATTGTAAAAATTAAGCAAGGAAATAGCACACATAAAATAACCAAAGCATACAAACTTGGGTAGATACAATAGGTGTGATCATGTTCTACTTCATAAAGAGATGAGTTAATAGATAAATAGAAGTAACTAGACTTTTTAGACGTTAATAAAACTTTGCCTGTTATTTCTTAGCTATATAAAATAGATGGTTTTCTAACAAAAACGCTTATCTTAAAAATATTTAAAAATAAATTTCAGGCTACTCATAAGGTTCTATTTACTTTTCCACTGAAGGAAAAGCTGGTTGTTGTAGTTGTAGTTGTTTGTTTGTTTTAGTCTCCTCCTAGTTTTTATTATTATAATGTGGAAGGAGGAATGTTAAATTGAAAAGTGAATTATTTTATAGACAAAATTCATTACTTGATTCACTTCCTGGTACAGCAGATGGAACTCCTGAAAACATGCCCTTTTGCCTTACAGAAGAGTAACAGTTATGCTTACTTCTGAAACATGCTTGGTGGTGGCCCTCAATAGTGACACCATACTAAACATTTTGAATATTTGCAATTAATTTTTATAGTCATAGGGCTCCAAAAGGCGCTGCTAGTCTCTTAGTAGGTATTTCAATAAAGCTAAAAGTTGCCTGACTGTTTAAAAATATTAACAAGGCACAAAACATGGCAGAAGTATTGTCCTCAGATATTATTTTTTTCCATATGCTCCTGATTCCAGACATGACAAGTTATTTTTTTAAATTTTTTTATAAAAGATTTTATTTATTTCTTTGACAGAGATCACAAGTAGGCAGGGTCAGGCAGAGTGAGAGGGGGGAAGCAGGCTCCCTGCTGAGCTGAGAGCCCGATGTGGGACTCGATCCAAGGATTCTGGGATCATGACCTGAGCCGAAGGCAGAGGCTTTAACCCACTGAGCCACCCAGGTGCCCCCATGACAAGTTATTTTTTTTTAAAGATTTTATTTATGTATTTGACAGAGAGAGAGATTACAAGTAGGCAGAGAGGCAGGCAAAGAGAGAGAGGAGGTAGCAGGCTCCCCGTTGAGCAGAGAGCCCATTGTGGGGCTCCATCCCTGGACCCTGAGATCATGACCTGAGCTGAAGGCAGCGGCTTAACCCACAAGCCACCCAGGAACCCGACAAGTTATTTTTGATAGATATATATATACAATGTATTTTCCAGTTATAAGAAAAATGGTTCTGCTCTTTTTAACCTTTTTTAAAAATTACATAATTTTTTTAAATTTAAATTTTATTTTTTAATGTTTTACCTTTCTTTTCTTTTTTTTAAAAAGATTTTATTTATTTATTTGACAGACAGAGATCACAAGTAGGCAGAGAGACAGGCAGAGAGAGAGAGAGAGAGAGAGAGAGAGAAGCAGGCTTCCTGCGGAGCAGAGAGCCCGATGCAGGGCTCAATTCCAGGACCCTGAGATCATGACCCGAGCCGAAGGCAGCAGCCCAAACCACTGAGCCACCCAGGCACCCCAATGTTTTACTTTTCAATATACTACTTAGAATATAAACCCTATTCCATTTTGTAAGAAGGTTACCATTTAAAAAATGTTAATTTTCTCATTGTGTCTTCCCCTCTCATTGCTTTATTTTGAATAAAACATTTCACAATAAACATAACTGATGCTTTCCTTTTGATGGTCCCTCTGTTGGTCATATTGTATATGAGCCATGACAATTAGTTTTACAACATTTATTCATGTTTGTTGATATGTTTTATCATAACTAATTTTCCCTCCCTTATCTAGATTCCCCAGCTTTCAGACAGGTGGACACTTAATAAACCATACCCAAGGGATGTATCAAGTACTTCTTAGACATCTCTCAGATCCTTGAGGTCTCATTTTGCCTAGGGATTTGCAATAGGTTCTGCCAGAGGCACCACTGTGACAACTGATGTCCATGGTCTATCTCCTGCTAAGCTCAAGAGGTCACTGGTTTCCAAGTTTATCTATACAATTAATGCACTCCATCAAGTTCTTTTTTTTTTTAATATTAACAAACTTATTTTAAAGTTTATATGGAGAGGCAAAGACTCACAATAGTCAACATAGTGTTGAAGGAGAACAAAGCCTGAGGACTGACTTCAAAGTTTACCATAACGATGGGGCGCCTGGTTGGCTCAGTGGGTTAAGCTTCTGCCTTTGGCTCAGGTCATGATCCCAGGGGCCTGGGGTCGAGTCCCGTATTGGGCTCTCTGCTCAGCAGGGAGCCTGCTTCTCCTCATTTCTCTCTCTGTCTGTCTCTCTGCCTATTTGAGATCTCTCTCTCTGTCAAATAAATAAATAAACCTTTAAAAAAAGTATACCATAACGATAATTGGAAGCAAGATATTGTAATACCACAGAAAGACTAGATTAAAGGAACAGAATATATATTATCAATTATATTTTATATTTCATATAAAAGCAAAAGCAATACAAGAGAGCAAAATACAATCTTTTAAACAAATGGTTCTGGAGTAATGGTGAAGCTAAATGTAAAAATATGGGGTTCTGATAGAGGTAAAGAAGACTACTATATGATCCAAAGGGGCACGTGCACCAAATGTTTATAGCAGCAATATCCACAATAGCCAAACTATGGAAAGAACCTAGATGCCCATCAACAAATGAATGGTATATATTTCAAATTCAAGTCAGAGATGAAAGAAACATCTGGACTCGGTCCTCAGGTACAGGCAGTATTCTGAACTGAGGCTAGAACCAGAGACCATTCTAATGAAAGGCCTCCACAGGTGGGCTCCGACTCAGTTTCCTGTATGTATATTCATTCATGAAATCGCTCTGCAGGTCAACATGCAGAACAAAACCATTTAATAAAAGTGACAATGAGGAGAGGAAAGGGAGGCCAGAAGGCTTGTGAATGTGGAGAGAGGAAGAGCCAGGGGAGGAGGGGGGCGGGGGGGGGGCGGAAAAACTGAGAATCCCTCCCTGTGCTCCTTGCTGCCAGGGAGGTCTGAGGGACTAGTTTCTACCTGGGATCCCAAGTCCAGTACAAAAGTGGCGGGGCCACAGCTCGGGATGAGGGAAGGGGGTCCTCGGCACACGCGCGTGGGGGTGCCAAACGAAGGGGGCTATTGTGCTCGCTGCGGGGGGCACCTCGCCTGGCTCCATCCCCAGCCCGACCCCGTGGGGACCCGGGTGCGGCGCGTGGTCCGGGGTGGTCCCGCTGCCCCGGGGGTCGCGGGAGGCTGGGTCCCGACACCCCCGCGAGCTCGCCGCCCGCGCTTTCTGCTCCAGGTGAGGGCGCAGCGCAGTGTCACTTTACCTCCTCGCAGAGGGTCGTCCTGAGAAGCCATGGGGCAGGGCGGGGCAGCGGGCCGGGCCGTGGGAGCAGGACAGCGCGGCCTCAGGAGCTGGGCTGGAGCGCGGGAGTGCGGGTGTCCTGCAGTGCGGACTGGGCTGCAGCCGAGCACAGCGGAGCTGCGCGCCCCTCCTCCGCCAGCTCCTCCACCTCCTCTCAGACTCTCCGCTGCGTCCTCCGCGAGCTCACTTCCGGATTCTGCAATTAGCAAAGCCCCTTCTCCGGACCGCCCACGCCCTCGCCCACCTCCCCCTCCGTCCTGAGGCGCGGGCCCGGGGCACGGGCACCGGGAAAGCCCGGGGGGCTTGCGAGGGTGGCCAGCGCCAGCGCTGAGCGGCCTCCTAGCCTGGCTCCCCGAGCGGGTGTCCACCTGCTGCCTGGCTGCAAAAAGATCATCAGCCCTAAACCCCGGCTGCACTCTCGGGTCACTTCGCTGGCTTCCTGATTGTGCCCAAAGCCGGGAACCAGCTTCCCCAGCTCAGGCCTGGGCTGAGATGCTTGCCCACGATCTGTTTAAGCAGTCTCCTCCTCTCCAGGCAGGGTCCGCCATTGCATGATGGCACCCACGAATCACTTAGACCTGGATGTTTTTTGGTTTTTTGTTTCTTTTTTGGTTATTGGTTATTACATGACCTCCATGGTAGGTGATCCACAAAGGGAGTGAAAAGAGGACGCCTGATGCATACGCATATGGCCATTCTAGAAAAAGAGCTTGGGGTTCTCTGGGAAGCGCGGCATTGGTCCTTGCACTATGGTTTTGCTGCATCAAATAGTTCCTTCTTCTTCAAATATAAATATATAAATATATTGATCAAGTCACTCGCATGTCTTAGGAGATTGTCATACCTTTAGTAGCAAACTTGAAATCTTGGACATTGGTTTTGATTTTTGTTTTGGTTTGATTTGGTTCGGTTTTTGTAATTTTAAAAATCCCTCCAGCCCTTGGCTGTGTCTGACCTGAGTGCTTTCTGCTGTTTCTGCAACAAAACTGTCAGGGCAGCGAAAACTCTCATTGTTAACAGTGGCGCCCCCTTCTGAACACTTTGTTAATAAAAAGCTTTTTTTTTTTTTTTTTTTTTTTGGCTATTGTAAATGTGAAACAACAATGAGGTATTTCAAAGAGGTGAACCACAGGTAAATTTCTCTAAGTGTGGGTGAGGGTTACTCAAAAAGGAACTTGACAAGGCTTTTAAAGATACCGACAATCATTATAACATAACGTGACTGATTGTTACCGTGCTCTTAACCTGGCAAACACTTGTTGGCTTCCAAGAAAGACGAACATAGTTGAGATGGTTCTAGCGGCCTTCTAGCACAGGGTCTCATGAGGCAGGGATTCTAGCCACTGGCTGTGCAAGGCATGAGGCCTGTTAGTGATTCTATTTTTTCTTCTGCAGAATGGGTCTTTCTGCATTCCAGGTCCTTTCTACCCCAATAAATAATGCGGCGATTCTCTCAGTGAGTTGTACTTTTGGTTTAAACAGCCAACTGTCTCTTAAAAAGGACTTTTGTTTAAAGTCCTTTAAAAAAAAAGTCCTTTCAAAAAAAACTTTTTTTTTAATTTTTATTTTTTAATCCCACATGTTTACTCTGATCCTGGAACTTTGTCATTTTGACCTTCTCTGCTGATTAAAATATTCTTCATCATCAGCACCTACTGCTCTCCTCTCCTGGTGGTCTCTCCGGAAGGGGTCTTCTCTAGCTCTTCTAGCAGAGGATGGGCACTTCCCCTCTACCCCTGTTGCCAGACCAACCTTACCTATCCTGCAGGGTCAGGTCGGCCTGGCCTTTTATCTGTTGTTCTCTTCTGAGTGGTTAGTTTTTCATAGATACCGTGCTTTGCTTTTGTCAGGATTTACCCTGGACTATCAAAACCCTTATCTTGTGCCAGTGAATCCTAAGAAACAGACCTGATGAGAGAACCAGGAACTCGAACAGATCATATTTATCCTGAATGTTCCGTCCAAAATGAAGAATACATTTCTGAGGAGCCTCAAGATGTCTTAGAAGGGAAGTTTCACCAACTCTGTCACGTAGGGGCATCAATTCTGATTCTGTGTCAATGTTCCTACTTTCCCAGCTAGTAATTCTCTTCCTCAGAAAGCCCACTCTCAACCGTTTCCTCTCTCAAAGGCAGTTGCTCTTCGAGTCTGCACATGGCACTTGGGGCCTGCTGGTCGTTGGCTACTGCCCTCTGTACCTTGGGTCTAACAGCTTCGGGGCATCAAGATGAAATCGTCTCTTGTTCTAAGACTTAATATAGTTTGGGGCACATGGTAAGCAATCATCACTTTTTTAGTTGATCCAAGTGTTCGACCTTTCTTAATTATTCTAGTACCACAGTTTACTTGTTCTAAGATATGTCCTCCCTCCCCCATTCTAATAACTCTTGCACTTGATGACATATCCTAGTTTAACTGACAGCATTTCTCTTTCTTAGTCGAACATAAACTATAGTGCATCTTACCCGTGATGAAAGGTAGGTTGCAATTAAATACTCTATTATGGTTACGATTCTGATATTTGAAATCCTCCGGTAGCTCCCTGTGCCCCCACAGTGTAGTACCTCACCTTCTCGGCATAGTATACAAACCAGCTCACCCCCAGTGTTAACCCCGGGGCTCAGCCTCCATCCCCAGGTGATGCTGCCAGATCAGCTGCCCGTTGTCCTGAACCTGCTGTAGATTCCCGAATGCACTGTGCTGCCCCCTGGCACTTTGAAAGTGACACACTCATCCCCATTCTTCGCTTTGCCCTTGTCTATCACCTCCCCTCAAAATCTGTTCCTAAGTGCCTTTTCCCAGCTCCAACCTACCCTTGGCAGTCTTTTATCTCCCTGTGGTAAAACCTGTCACACTGCACCATGGACAGGCCCGTTGTCCCCCTGAGAAGGGAAAAGGGACAGTGAGGGCCCCCCAGCATTTGCAGCTCTAGTGCAGAGCCCCATGCCTGGCTTGCAGGAAATGCCAGATCATGAAGACAAACGGAGATCATCCTCTGGCTAAAACCAGCTCTTCTTTGCCTACCGCAGGATCTGGATCAATACTGAGCAGCCCGTTATTATTGCTGTTTTTCTAGGGATTTTTTACCCATATATTTCCCAGGTCTTGACTCTTTTGGTAGCACTTTAATTCAGGCTTCAACCACTTCCTAGTCAGATCAGGTGAAATCATTTTCCTTCCCATAGCCTCGGTGTATTTCACACCTAGCAAATCTTTTTTGAAAGATCTTATTTACCCATTGGACAGATCAAAAGTAGGTAGAGAGGCAGGCAGAGAGAGGGGTGGGGGAGCAGGCTCCCCGCTGAGCAGAGAGCCCGATGTGGGGCTCCATCCCAGGACCCTGAAATCATGACCTGAGCCGAAGGCAGAGGCCTAAACCACTGAGCCACCCAGGAGCCCCCATATCTCGTAATTTTTAATCAACGTGCAAAAAGTATTGTACATATTGATGAAGTTCAAACAAATTCTGTGAAACCGTAGATGGACTTAAAGATACTATTATGTATCAAATATTGTAAAAATTAAGCAAGGAAATAGCACACATAAAATAACCAAAGCATACAAACTTGGGTAGATACAATAGGTGTGATCATGTTCTACTTCATAAAGAGATGAGTTAATAGATAAATAGAAGTAACTAGACTTTTTAGACGTTAATAAAACTTTGCCTGTCATTTCTTAGCTATATAAAATAGATGGTTTTCTAACAAAAACGCTTATCTTAAAAATATTTAAAAATAAATTTCAGGCTACTCATAAGGTTCTATTTACTTTTCCACTGAAGGAAAAGCTGGTTGTTGTAGTTGTAGTTGTTTGTTTGTTTTAGTCTCCTCCTAGTTTTTATTATTATAATGTGGAAGGAGGAATGTTAAATTGAAAAGTGAATTATTTTATAGACAAAATTCATTACTTGATTCACTTCCTGGTACAGCAGATGGAACTCCTGAAAACATGCCCTTTTGCCTTACAGAAGAGTAACAGTTATGCTTACTTCTGAAACATGCTTGGTGGTGGCCCTCAATAGTGACACCATACTAAACATTTTGAATATTTGCAATTAATTTTTATAGTCATAGGGCTCCAAAAGGCGCTGCTAGTCTCTTAGTAGGTATTTCAATAAAGCTAAAAGTTGCCTGACTGTTTAAAAATATTAACAAGGCACAAAACATGGCAGAAGTATTGTCCTCAGATATTATTTTTTTCCATATGCTCCTGATTCCAGACATGACAAGTTATTTTTTTAAATTTTTTTATAAAAGATTTTATTTATTTCTTTGACAGAGATCACAAGTAGGCAGGGTCAGGCAGAGTGAGAGGGGGGAAGCAGGCTCCCTGCTGAGCTGAGAGCCCGATGTGGGACTCGATCCAAGGATTCTGGGATCATGACCTGAGCCGAAGGCAGAGGCTTTAACCCACTGAGCCACCCAGGTGCCCCCATGACAAGTTATTTTTTTTTAAAGATTTTATTTATGTATTTGACAGAGAGAGAGATTACAAGTAGGCAGAGAGGCAGGCAAAGAGAGAGAGGAGGTAGCAGGCTCCCCGTTGAGCAGAGAGCCCAATGTGGGGCTCCATCCCTGGACCCTGAGATCATGACCTGAGCTGAAGGCAGCGGCTTAACCCACAAGCCACCCAGGAACCCGACAAGTTATTTTTGATAGATATATATATACAATGTATTTTCCAGTTATAAGAAAAATGGTTCTGCTCTTTTTAACCTTTTTTAAAAATTACATAATTTTTTTAAATTTAAATTTTATTTTTTAATGTTTTACCTTTCTTTTCTTTTTTTTAAAAAGATTTTATTTATTTATTTGACAGACAGAGATCACAAGTAGGCAGAGAGACAGGCAGAGAGAGAGAGAGAGAGAGAAGCAGGCTTCCTGCGGAGCAGAGAGCCCGATGCAGGGCTCAATTCCAGGACCCTGAGATCATGACCCGAGCCGAAGGCAGCAGCCCAAACCACTGAGCCACCCAGGCACCCCAATGTTTTACTTTTCAATATACTACTTAGAATATAAACCCTATTCCATTTTGTAAGAAGGTTACCATTTAAAAAATGGTAATTTTCTCATTGTGTCTTCCCCTCTCATTGCTTTATTTTGAATAAAACATTTCACAATAAACATAACTGATGCTTTCCTTTTGATGGTCCCTCTGTTGGTCATATTGTATATGAGCCATGACATTTAGTTTTACAACATTTATTCATGTTTGTTGATATGTTTTATCATAACTAATTTTCCCTCCCTTATCTAGATTCCCCAGCTTTCAGACAGGTGGACACTTAATAAACCATACCCAAGGGATGTATCAAGTACTTCTTAGACATCTCTCAGATCCTTGAGGTCTCATTTTGCCTAGGGATTTGCAATAGGTTCTGCCAGAGGCACCACTGTGACAACTGATGTCCATGGTCTATCTCCTGCTAAGCTCAAGAGGTCACTGGTTTCCAAGTTTATCTATACAATTAATGCACTCCATCAAGTTCTTTTTTTTTTTTTAATATTAACAAACTTATTTTAAAGTTTATATGGAGAGGCAAAGACTCACAATAGTCAACATAGTGTTGAAGGAGAACAAAGCCTGAGGACTGACTTCAAAGTTTACCATAACGATGGGGCGCCTGGTTGGCTCAGTGGGTTAAGCTTCTGCCTTTGGCTCAGGTCATGATCCCAGGGGCCTGGGGTCGAGTCCCGTATTGGGCTCTCTGCTCAGCAGGGAGCCTGCTTCTCCTCATTTCTCTCTCTGTCTGTCTCTCTGCCTATTTGTGATCTCTCTCGCTGTCAAATAAATAAATAAACCTTTAAAAAAAGTATACCATAACGATAATTGGAAGCAAGATATTGTAATACCACAGAAAGACTAGATTAAAGGAACAGAATATATATTATCAATTATATTTTATATTTCATATAAAAGCAAAAGCAATACAAGAGAGCAAAATACAATCTTTTAAACAAATGGTTCTGGAGTAATGGTGAAGCTAAATGTAAAAATATGGGGTTCTGATAGAGGTAAAGAAGACTACTATATGATCCAAAGGGGCACGTGCACCAAATGTTTATAGCAGCAATATCCACAATAGCCAAACTATGGAAAGAACCTAGATGCCCATCAACAAATGAATGGTATATATTTCAAATTCAAGTCAGAGATGAAAGAAACATCTGGACTCGGTCCTCAGGTACAGGCAGTATTCTGAACTGAGGCTAGAACCAGAGACCATTCTAATGAAAGGCCTCCACAGGTGGGCTCCGACTCAGTTTCCTGTATGTATATTCATTCATGAAATCGCTCTGCAGGTCAACATGCAGAACAAAACCATTTAATAAAAGTGACAATGAGGAGAGGAAAGGGAGGCCAGAAGGCTTGTGAATGTGGAGAGAGGAAGAGCCAGGGGAGGAGGGGGGCGGGGGGGGGGGGCGGAAAAACTGAGAATCCCTCCCTGTGCTCCTTGCTGCCAGGGAGGTCTGAGGGACTAGTTTCTACCTGGGATCCCAAGTCCAGTACAAAAGTGGCGGGGCCACAGCTCGGGATGAGGGAAGGGGGTCCTCGGCACACGCGCGTGGGGGTGCCAAACGAAGGGGGCTATTGTGCTCGCTGCGGGGGGCACCTCGCCTGGCTCCATCCCCAGCCCGACCCCGTGGGGACCCGGGTGCGGCGCGTGGTCCGGGGTGGTCCCGCTGCCCCGGGGGTCGCGGGAGGCTGGGTCCCGACACCCCCGCGAGCTCGCCGCCCGCGCTTTCTGCTCCAGGTGAGGGCGCAGCGCAGTGTCACTTTACCTCCTCGCAGAGGGTCGTCCTGAGAAGCCATGGGGCAGGGCGGGGCAGCGGGCCGGGCCGTGGGAGCAGGACAGCGCGGCCTCAGGAGTTGGGCTAGGAGCGCGGGAGTGCGGGTGTCCTGCAGTGCGGACTGGGCTGCAGCCGAGCACAGCGGAGCTGCGCGCCCCTCCTCCGCCAGCTCCTCCACCTCCTCTCAGACTCTCCGCTGCGTCCTCCGCGAGCTCACTTCCGGATTCTGCAATTAGCAAAGCCCCTTCTCCGGACCGCCCACGCCCTCGCCCACCTCCCCCTCCGTCCTGAGGCGCGGGCCCGGGGCACGGGCACCGGGAAAGCCCGGGGGGCTTGCGAGGGTGGCCAGCGCCAGCGCTGAGCGGCCTCCTAGCCTGGCTCCCCGAGCGGGTGTCCACCTGCTGCCTGGCTGCAAAAAGATCATCAGCCCTAAACCCCGGCTGCACTCTCGGGTCACTTCGCTGGCTTCCTGATTGTGCCCAAAGCCGGGAACCAGCTTCCCCAGCTCAGGCCTGGGCTGAGATGCTTGCCCACGATCTGTTTAAGCAGTCTCCTCCTCTCCAGGCAGGGTCCGCCATTGCATGATGGCACCCACGAATCACTTAGACCTGGATGTTTTTTGGTTTTTTGTTTCTTTTTTGGTTATTGGTTATTACATGACCTCCATGGTAGGTGATCCACAAAGGGAGTGAAAAGAGGACGCCTGATGCATACGCATATGGCCATTCTAGAAAAAGAGCTTGGGGTTCTCTGGGAAGCGCGGCATTGGTCCTTGCACTATGGTTTTGCTGCATCAAATAGTTCCTTCTTCTTCAAATATAAATATATAAATATATTGATCAAGTCACTCGCATGTCTTAGGAGAATGTCATACCTTTAGTAGCAAACTTGAAATCTTGGACATTGGTTTTGATTTTTGTTTTGGTTTGATTTGGTTCGGTTTTTGTAATTTTAAAAATCCCTCCAGCCCCCGGCTGTGTCTGACCTGAGTGCTTTCTGCTGTTTCTGCAACAAAACTGTCAGGGCAGCGAAAACTCTCATTGTTAACAGTGGCGCCCCCTTCTGAACACTTTGTTAATAAAAAGCTTTTTTTTTTTTTTTTTGGCTATTGTAAATGTGAAACAACAATGAGGTATTTCAAAGAGGTGAACCACAGGTAAATTTCTCTAAGTGTGGGTGAGGGTTACTCAAAAAGGAACTTGACAAGGCTTTTAAAGATACCGACAATCATTATAACATAACGTGACTGATTGTTACCGTGCTCTTAACCTGGCAAACACTTGTTGGCTTCCAAGAAAGACGAACATAGTTGAGATGGTTCTAGCGGCCTTCTAGCACAGGGTCTCATGAGGCAGGGATTCTAGCCACTGGCTGTGCAAGGCATGAGGCCTGTTAGTGATTCTATTTTTTCTTCTGCAGAATGGGTCTTTCTGCATTCCAGGTCCTTTCTACCCCAATAAATAATGCGGCGATTCTCTCAGTGAGTTGTACTTTTGGTTTAAACAGCCAACTGTCTCTTAAAAAGGACTTTTGTTTAAAGTCCTTTAAAAAAAAAGTCCTTTCAAAAAAAACTTTTTTTTTAATTTTTATTTTTTAATCCCATATGTTTACTCTGATCCTGGAACTTTGTCATTTTGACCTTCTCTGCTGATTAAAATATTCTTCATCATCAGCACCTACTGCTCTCCTCTCCTGGTGGTCTCTCCGGAAGGGGTCTTCTCTAGCTCTTCTAGCAGAGGATGGGCACTTCCCCTCTACCCCTGTTGCCAGACCAACCTTACCTATCCTGCAGGGTCAGGTCGGCCTGGCCTTTTATCTGTTGTTCTCTTCTGAGTGGTTAGTTTTTCATAGATACCGTGCTTTGCTTTTGTCAGGATTTACCCTGGACTATCAAAACCCTTATCTTGTGCCAGTGAATCCTAAGAAACAGACCTGATGAGAGAACCAGGAACTCGAACAGATCATATTTATCCTGAATGTTCCGTCCAAAATGAAGAATACATTTCTGAGGAGCCTCAAGATGTCTTAGAAGGGAAGTTTCACCAACTCTGTCACGTAGGGGCATCAATTCTGATTCTGTGTCAATGTTCCTACTTTCCCAGCTAGTAATTCTCTTCCTCAGAAAGCCCACTCTCAACCGTTTCCTCTCTCAAAGGCAGTTGCTCTTCGAGTCTGCACTTGGCACTTGGGGCCTGCTTGTCGTTGGCTACTGCCCTCTGTACCTTGGGTCTAACAGCTTGGGGCATCAAGATGAAATCGTCTCTTGTTCTAAGACTTAATATAGTTTGGGGCACATGGTAAGCAATAATCACTTTTTTAGTTGATCCAAGTGTTCGACCTTTCTTAATTATTCTAGTACCACAGTTTACTTGTTCTAAGATTTGTCCTCCCCCCCCCATTCTAATCACTCTTGCA
Organism: Mustela nivalis; assembly: GCF_964662115.1. Lineage (NCBI taxonomy): Eukaryota > Metazoa > Chordata > Mammalia > Carnivora > Mustelidae > Mustela > Mustela nivalis. The sequence continues at coordinate 131,532 of NW_028135585.1, forward strand.
CTTGATGACATATCCTAGTTTAACTGACAGCATTTCTCTTTCTTAGTCGAACATAAACTATAGTGCATCTTACCCTTGATGAAAGCTAGGTTGCAATTAAATACTCTATGATGGTGACGATTCTGATATTTGAAATTTTCCGGTAGCTCCCTGTGCCCCCACAGTGTAGTACCTCACCTTCTCGGCATAGTATACAAACCAGCTCACCCCCAGTGTTAACCCCGGGGCTCAGCCTCCATCCCCAGGTGATGCTGCCAGATCAGCTGCCCGTTGTCCTGAACTTGCTGTAGATTCCCGAATGCACTGTGCTGCCTCCTGGCACTTTGAAAGTGACACACTCATCCCCATTCTTCGCTTTGCCCTTGTCTATCACCTCCCCTCAAAATCTGTTCCTAAGTGCCTTTTCCCAGCTCCAACCTACCCTTGGCAGTCTTTTATCTCCCTGTGGTAAAACCTGTCACACTGCACCATGGACATGCCCGTTGTCCCCCTGAGAAGAGAAAAGGGACAGTGAGGGCCCCCCAGCATTTGCAGCTCTAGTGCAGAGCCCCATGCCTGGCTTGCAGGAAATGCCAGATCATGAAGACAAACGGAGATCATCCTCTGGCTAAAACCAGCTCTTCTTTGCCTACCGCAGGATCTGGATCAATACAGAGCAGCCCGTTATTATTGCTGTTTTTCTAGGGATTTTTTACCCATATATTTCCCAGGTCTTGACTCTTTTGGTAGCACTTTAATTCAGGCTTCAACCACTTCCTAGTCAGATCAGGTGAAATCATTTTCCTTCCCATAGCCTCGGTGTATTTCACACCTAGTAAATCTTTTTTGAAAGATCTTATTTACCCATTGGACAGATCAAAAGTAGGTAGAGAGGCAGGCAGAGAGAGGGGTGGGGGAGCAGGCTCCCCGCTGAGCAGAGAGCCCGATGTGGGGCTCCATCCCAGGACCCTGAAATCATGACCTGAGCCGAAGGCAGAGGCCTAAACCACTGAGCCACCCAGGAGCCCCCATATCTCGTAATTTTTAATCAACGTGCAAAAAGTATTGTACATATTGATGAAGTTCAAACAAATTCTGTGAAACCGTAGATGGACTTAAAGATACTATTATGTATCAAATATTGTAAAAATTAAGCAAGGAAATAGCAAACATAAAATAACCAAAGCATACAAACTTGGGTAGATACAATAGGTGTGATCATGTTCTACTTCATAAAGAGATGAGTTAATAGATAAATAGAAGTAACTAGACTTTTTAGACGTTAATAAAACTTTGCCTGTTATTTCTTAGCCATATAAAATATATGGTTTTCTAACAAAAACGCTTATCTTAAAAATATTTAAAAATAAATTTCAGGCTACTCATAAGGTTCTATTTACTTTTCCACTGAAGGAAAAGCTGGTTGTTGTAGTTGTAGTTGTTTGTTTGTTTTAGTCTCCTCCTAGTTTTTATTATTATAATGTGGAATGAGGAATGTTAAATTGAAAAGTGAATTATTTTATAGACAAAATTCATTACTTGATTCACTTCCTGGTACAGCAGATGGAACTCCTGAAAACATGCCCTTTTGCCTTACAGAAGTGTAACAGTTATGCTTACTTCTGAAACATGCTTGGTGGTGGCCCTAAATAGTGACACCATACTAAACATTTTGAATATTTGCAATTAATTTTTATAGTCATAGGGCTCCAAAAGGCACTGCTAGTCTCTTAGTAGGTATTTCAATAAAGCTAAAAGTTGCCTGACTGTTTAAAAATATTAACAAGGCACAAAACATGGCAGAAGTATTGTCCTCAGATATTATTTTTTTCCATATGCTCCTGATTCCAGACATGACAAGTTATTTTTTTAAATTTTTTTATAAAAGATTTTATTTATTTCTTTGACAGAGATCACAAGTAGGCAGGGTCAGGCAGAGTGAGAGGGGGGAAGCAGGCTCCCTGCTGAGCTGAGAGCCCGATGTGGGACTCGATCCAAGGATTCTGGGATCATGACCTGAGCCGAAGGTAGAGGCTTTAACCCACTGAGCCACCCAGGTGCCCCAATGACAAGTTATTTTTTTTAAAGATTTTATTTATTTATTTGACAGAGAGAGAGATTACAAGTAGGCAGAGAGGCAGGCAAAGAGAGAGAGGAGGTAGCAGGCTCCCCGTTGAGCAGAGAGCCCAATGTGGGGCTCCATCCCTGGACCCTGAGATCATGACCTGAGCTGAAGGCAGCGGCTTGACCCACAAACCACCCAGGCACCCGACAAGTTATTTTTGATAGATATATATAGAATGTATTTTCCAGTTATAAGAAAAATGGTTCTGCTCTTTTTAATCTTTTTTAAAAATTACATAATTTTTTAAAATTTAAATTTAATTTTTTAATGTTTTACCTTTCTTTTCTTTTTTTTAAAAAGATTTTATTTATTTATTTGACAGACAGAGATCACAAGTAGGCAGAGAGACAGGCAGAGAGAGAGAGAGAGAGAAGCAGGCTTCCTGCGGAGCAGAGAGCCCGATGCAGGGCTCAATTCCAGGACCCTGAGATCATGACCCGAGCCGAAGGCAGCAGCCCAAACCACTGAGCCACCCAGGCACCCCAATGTTTTACTTTTCAATATACTACTTAGAATATAAACCCTATTCCATTTTGTAAGAAGGTTACCATTTAAGAAATGGTAATTTTCTCATTGTGTCTTCCCCTCTCATTGCTTTATTTTGAATAAAACATTTCACAATAAACATAACTGATGCTTTCCTTTTGATGGTCCCTCTGTTGGGCATATTGTATATGAGCCATGACAATTAGTTTTACAACATTTATTCATGTTTGTTGATATGTTTTATCATAACTAATTTTCCCTCCCTTATCTAGATTCCCCAGCTTTCAGACAGGTGGACACTTAATAAACCATACCCAAGGGATGTATCCAGTACTTCTTAGACATCTCTCAGATCCTTGAGGTCTCATTTTGCCTAGGGATTTGCAATAGGTTCTGCCAGAGGCACCACTGTGACAACTGATGTCCATGGTCTATCTCCTGCTAAGCTCAAGAGGTCACTGGTTTCCAAGTTTATCTATACAATTAATGCACTCCATCAAGTTCTTTTTTTTTTTAATATTAACAAACTTATTTTAAAGTTTATATGGAGAGGCAAAGACTCACAATAGTCAACATAGTGCTGAAGGAGAACAAAGCCTGAGGACTGACTTCAAAGTTTACCATAACGATGGGGCGCCTGGTTGGCTCAGTGGGTTAAGCTTCTGCCTTTGGCTCAGGTCATGATCCCAGGGGCCTGGGGTCGAGTCCCAGGGGCCTGGGGTCGAGTCCCGTATTGGGCTCTCTGCTCAGCAGGGAGCCTGCTTCTCCTCATTTCTCTCTCTGTCTGTCTCTCTGCCTATTTGTGATCTCTCTCTCTGTCAAATAAATAAATAAACCTTTAAAAAAAGTATACCATAACGATAATTGGAAGCAAGATATTGTAATACCACAGAAAGACTAGATTAAAGGAACAGAATATATATTATCAATTATATTTTATATTTAATATAAAAGCAAAAGCAATACAAGAGAGCAAAATACAATCTTTCAAACAAATGGTTCTGGAGTAATGGTGAAGCTAAATGTAAAAATATAAAATAAAAATAAAATAAATAATAAAATAAAATAAATCCAGGCAGATATCATACACTCTTCACAAAAATTAACTCAGATTAAATTATAAACCTAAACATGAAACATGTAGAAGGTAATATAGAAGAAAATTTAAATGACCTTGGTTTTGGAAATAACTTTAGCTTCAAAAGCACAAGCACTGAATTTAAAAATGTCTACTCTGTGAAACAATGCCAAGAGAATGAAAAGGCAAAGCACAGACTGTGAGAAAAAATTTGCAAAATACATATCTGGCAAAGGACTGTTAATCAAAAAGACACAAAGACCCCTTAAAACTCAACAATCGTGGAAAAACCTGATTACAAATGAGCCAAAGACCTTAGCAGATACCTCACAAAAGAAAATATTACAGATGGCAAATAGGCATATAAAAAGATGCTTCACATCATATATCATCAGTAAAATGCAAATTAAAACAAAAAAGAGTCACCAGTACATACCCAGAATCCAGAACACTGACAACAGAACACGAAATGTTGGTGAGGATGTGGAGCAACAGGAATGTTCTTCCATGTCTATTGAGAATAAAGAATGGAAAACAACTTGGCAGTTTCTTACAAAACTAAACATATTCTTGCCAGATGATTCAGCAGTAGCAGTTCTTGGTATTTATCCAAAGAAGATGAAACCTATACCCACAAAGATGTCTATAGTAGTTTTATTCATTACTGACAAAAGCTTGGAAGCAACCAAGATATCCTTTCATAGGTGAAAGTTCAAATAAAGTGTAGTACATGCAAACAATGGAATCTTATTTAATGCTAGAGAAATGAATTACCAAGCCATGAAAAGATATGGATATAAATATTTAATAAATATTTGATTTTAGGCTTCTACCAGTCTATCAATAGTAGTAGTATATTTTAACAGTAAATGCTCAGCATTCAAGAATTTACCTAATAAAATATTTGGGGTTCCATATTTTAAATACTTCAACCTCTATGATTATATTCCTAATAATTTTGAATTGGGGTAAATAAACCTTAATTTTTTGTAACTTGTTTCTTATTGCAAAAGAGCCCAATGAAATTTTAGAAAATAAAAATTTACCAAAAAACAGTTTAGTTTACTATTGCCAAATAATTTAAAACTTTACCTTATATTCAAATACATATATTTTTCTAAATTGATTTATAGGCTACTAAAACCAAAAACTTTTAGTTATACTAGATTTCATATCATGCAATCAATGCCAGAAAGCCATCTGGCGATGACTGTCTTAAATAGAGTTAAGATGGGTGTTATTACAATGCAAGATGGAAACAAAGATAGTATAACAATTGAGTGTTACATAACTTTTCTGTTTTGAGCAAGTTACTAATCTACAAAAGGCTTTTATCGGTGACACACTTGGGAATTTAACAAAACTTTTAAACTAGCATGTGCGACTCATTCCTGGAAACCAACACAATCAATAACACTTTCTTTAGATGAAATCATGACTATTTCTCCATTTGAATAAAAAAGGGAGCAACCCCAATAAGTTTATTGAACATGAAAATTTGAAATGCTATAATGCTCCTAAGGAATTAAATGGTCCAGTCATGAATTACCAAAAAAGGATATAAATTACCAAAGTGTTTGTATAATTGCAATGTACAACTGCCCATTATCGTTCCATAGTGTAGGCTTGTACAAGAACTCTATAAAAGAACTCCACTTCTAAACCGTGGAAAATATGTTCCCTTTCCCCCTATATACAACTATTAAGCCATTCATTTAGCTTTTAAAATATCCACTTAATACAGGCTTTTTACTCATTTGCACAAATACCCAGGAAGTGAAGGAGGGTGTTATACAAATATTAAAGGAAAAGATTGCTCTAGGCAGAGCAAGTAAGTATATAGACTTTGTGTGAACAGCTGGTCTGTTACTTTTGAGGAAAAACAAGGAGGCCAATCAGGAGTTCATAGTGGTGGAGAGAGGAAGAACGTATTGATGTATGACCCTCTAGTACATTGAAACGCCTTCAGTTTTTATTTAATATGAAAGGGGAAGATACCAAAAGACTTTCAAAAGCAGAATAAAATCATCTGACTTGATTTTTAGGTTAAGTTGCTGTACCAAAATAAATTTGCAGGGAGAAAGGAGTGCAGTATGTGTGGAAGTGGGGTTATCAATCAAGTCAATAATTCAGGAACATATGATGGTGTTTTTAGCATACTGGGTGGTAATAGAAGTGGTGAGGTATGGTTTTTATTTTGTATCTATTTTGATGGTGAATATTCTGGTGAACAGGATGGGGTATGTGCAGGACAGACAATATCAACATTTATTTTACCTGCACAAACAGAAGGGTGGAGTCTTCATTCCCTGATATGGAGAGAATTCTGAGTTCAAATGTTCTTTCTGATTAAATGGCATAGTGATGATGAGGATTTAGTCAGTCAGTGAAAGAGAGCAGTAAGCATAGTGTTAAGCGGTAAGACATTATAATACATTTGAACATCAAAAAAAGTTGTGTTGGATCACCCGTTTATGTGAGTAAATAAATAAATAAAGCTTCCTGGGGTTCTGATAGAGGTAAAGAAGACTACTATATGATCCAAAGGGGCACGTGCACCAAATGTTTATAGAAAGCAATATCCACAATAGCCAAACTATGGAAAGAACCTAGATGCCCATCAACAAATGAATGGTATATATTTCAAATTCAAGTCAGAGACGAAAGAAACATCTGGACTCGGTCCTCAGGTACAGGCAGTATTCTGAACTGAGGCTAGAACCAGAGACCATTCTAATGAAAGGCCTCCACAGGTGGGCTCCGACTCAGTTTCCTGTATGTATATTCATTCATGAAATCGCTCTGCGGGTCAACATGCAGAACAAAACCATTTAATAAAAGTGACAATGAGGAGAGGAAAGGGAGGCCAGAAGGCATGTGAATGTGGAGAGGAAGAGCCAGGGGAGGAGGGGGGAGGGGGGGCGGAAAAACTGAGAATCCCTCCCTGTGCTCCTTGCTGCCAGGGAGGTCTGAGGGACTAGTTTCTACCTGGGATCCCAAGTCCAGTACAAAAGTGGCGGGGCCACAGCTCGGGATGAGGGAAGGGGGTCCTCGGCACACGCGCGTGAAGGGGGCTATTGCGCTCGCTGCGGGGGGCACCTCGCCTGGCTCCATCCCCGGCCCGACCCCGTGGGGACCCGGGTGTGGCGCGTCGTCCGGGGTGGTCCCGCTGCCCCGGGGGTCGCGGGAGGCTGGGTCCCGACACCCCCGCGAGCTCGCCGCCCGCGCTTTCTGCTCCAGGTGAGGGCGCAGCGCGGTGTCACTTTACCTGCTCGCAGAGGGTCGTCCTGAGAAGCCATGGGGCAGGGCGGGGCAGCGGGCCGTGGGAGCGGGACAGTGCGGCCTCAGGAGCTGGGCTGGAGCGCGGGAGTGCGGGTGTCCTGCAGTGCGGACTGGGCTGCAGCCGAGCACAGCGGAGCTGCGCGCCCCTCCTCCGCCAGCTCCTCCACCTCCTCTCAGACTCTCCGCTGCGTCCTCCGCGAGCTCACTCCCGGATTCTGCAATTAGCAAAGCCCCTTCTCCGGACCGCCCACGCCCTCGCCCACCTCCCCCTCCGTCCTGAGGCGCGGGCCCGGGGCACGGGCACCGGGAAAGCCCGGGGGGCTTGCGAGGGTGGCCAGCGCCAGCGCTGAGCGGCCTCCTAGCCTGGCTCCCCGAGCGGGTGTCCACCTGCTGCCTGGCTGCAAAAAGATCATCAGCCCTAAACCCCGGCTGCACTCTCGGGTCACTTCGCTGGCTTCCTGATTGTGCCCAAAGCCGGGAACCAGCTTCCCCAGCACAGGCCTGGGCTGAGATGCTTGCCCGCGATCTGTTTAAGCAGTCTCCTCCTCTCCAGGCAGGGTCCGCCATTGCATGATGGCACCCACGAATCACTTAGACCTGGATGTTTTGGTTTTTTGTTTCTTTTTTGGTTATTGGTTATTCCATGACCTCCATGGTAGGTGATCCACAAAGGGAGTGAAAAGAGGACGCCTGATGCATACGCATATGGCCATTCTAGAAAAAGAGCTTGGGGTTCTCTGGGAAGCGCGGCATTGGTCCTTGCACTATGGTTTTGCTGCATCAAATAGTTCCTTCTTCTTCAAATATAAATATATAAATATATTGATCAAGTCACTCGCATGTCTTAGGAGAATGTCATACCTTTAGTAGCAAACTTGAAATCTTGGACATTGGTTTTGATTTTTGTTTTGGTTTGATTTGGTTCGGTTTTTGTAATTTTAAAAATCCCTCCAGCCCTTGGCTGTGTCTGACCTGAGTGCTTTCTGCTGTTTCTGCAACAAAACTGTCAGGGCAGCGAAAACTCTCATTGTTCACAGTGGCGCCCCCTTCTGAACACTTTGTTAATAAAAAGCTTTTTTTTTTTTTTTTTTGGCTATTGTAAATGTGAAACAACAATGAGGTATTTCAAAGAGGTGACAACAGATCAATTTCTCTAAGGGTGGGGTGAGGGTTACTCAAAAAGGAACTTGACAAGGCTTTTAAAGATACCGACAATCATTATAACATAACGTGACTGACTGTTACCGTGCTCTTAACCTGGCAAACACTTGTTGGCTTCCAAGAAAGACGAACATAGTTGAGATGGTTCTAGCGGCCTTCTAGCACAGGGTCTCATGAGGCAGGGATTCTAGCCACTGGCTGTGCAAGGCATGAGGCCTGTTAGTGATTCTATTTTTTCTTCTGCAGAATGGGTCTTTCTGCATTCCAGGTCCTTTCTACCCCAATAAATAATGCGGCGATTCTCTCAGTGAGTTGTACTTTTGGTTTAAACAGCCAACTGTCTCTTAGAAAGGACTTTTGTTTAAAGTCCTTTAAAAAAAAAGTCCTTTCAAAAAAAATTCTTTTTTTAATTTTTATTTTTTAATCCCATATGTTTACTCTGATCCTGGAACTTTGTCATTTTGACCTTCTCTGCTGATTAAAATATTCTTCATCATCAGCACCTACTGCTCTCCTCTCCTGGTGGTCTCTCCGGAAGGGGTCTTCTCTAGCTCTTCTAGCAGAGGATGGGCACTTCCCCTCTACCCCTGTTGCCAGACCACCCTTAACTATCCTGCAGGGTCAGGTCGGCCTGGCCTTTTATCTGTTGTTCTCTTCTGAGTGGTTAGTTTTTCATAGATACCGTGTTTTGCTTTTGTCAGGATTTACCCTGGACTATCAAAACCCTTATCTTGTGCCAGTGAATCCTAAGAAACAGACCTGATGAGAGAACCAGGAACTCGAACAGATCATATTTATCCTGAATGTTCCGTCCAAAATGAAGAATACATTTCTGAGGTGCCTCAAGATGTCTTAGAAGGGAAGTTTCACCAACTCTGTCACGTAGGGGCATCCATTCTGATTCTGTGTCAATGTTCCTACTTTCCCGGCTAGTAATTCTCTGACTCAGAAAGCCCACTCTCAACCGTTTCCTCTCTCAAAGGCAGTTGCTCTTCGAGTCTGCACATGGCACTTGGGGCCTGCTTGTCGTTGGCTACTGCCCTCTGTACCTTGGGTCTAACAGCTTCGGGGCATCAAGATGAAATCGTCTCTTGTTCTAAGACTTAATATAGTTTGGGGCACATGGTAAGCAATAATCACTTTTTTAGTTGATCCAAGTGTTCGACCTTTCTTAATTATTCTAGTACCACAGTTTACTTGTTCTAAGATTTGCCTCCCCCCCCCATTCTAATAACTCTTGCACTTGATGACATATCCTAGTTTAACTGACAGCATTTCTCTTTCTTAGTCGAACATAAACTATAGTGCATCTTACCCTTGATGAAAGCTAGGTTGCAATTAAATACTCTATGATGGTGACGATTCTGATATTTGAAATTTTCCGGTAGCTCCCTGTGCCCCCACAGTGTAGTACCTTACCTTCTCGGCATAGTATACAAACCAGCTCACCCCCAGTGTTAACCCCGGGGCTCAGCCTCCATCCCCAGGTGATGCTGCCAGATCAGCTGCCCGTTGTCCTGAACTTGCTGTAGATTCCGGAATGCACTGTGCTGCCTCCTGGCACTTTGAAAGTGACACACACATCCCCATTCTTCGCTTTGCCCTTGTCTATCACCTCCCCTCAAAATCTGTTCCTAAGTGCCTTTTCCCAGCTCCAACCTACCCTTGGCAGTCTTTTATCTCCCTGTGGTAAAACCTGTCACACTGCACCATGGACATGCCCGTTGTCCCCCTGAGAAGAGAAAAGGGACAGTGAGAGCCCCCCAGCATTTGCAGCTCTAGTGCAGAGCCCCATGCCTGGCTTGCAGGAAATGCCAGATCATGAAGACAAACGGAGATCATCCTCTGGCTAAAACCAGCTCTTCTTTGCCTACCGCAGGATCTGGATCAATACAGAGCAGCCCGTTATTATTGCTGTTTTTCTAGGGATTTTTTACCCATATATTTCCCAGGTCTTGACTCTTTTTGTAGCACTTTAATTCAGGCTTCAACCACTTCCTAGTCAGATCAGGTGAAATCATTTTCCTTCCCATAGCCTCGGTGTATTTCACACCTAGTAAATCTTTTTTGAAAGAGCTTATTTACCCATTTGACAGATCAAAAGTAGGTAGAGAGGCAGGCAGAGAGAGGGGTGGGGGAGCAGGCTCCCCGCTGAGCAGAGAGCCCGATGTGGGGCTCCATCCCAGGACCCTGAAATCATGACCTGAGCCGAAGGCAGAAGCCTAAACCACTGAGCCACCCAGGAGCCCCCATATCTCGTAATTTTTAATCAACGTGCAAAAAGTATTGTACATATTGATGAAGTTCAAACAAATTCTGTGAAACCGTAGATGGACTTAAAGATACTATTATGTATCAAATATTGTAAAAATTAAGCAAGGAAATAGCAAACATAAAATAACCAAAGCATACAAACTTGGGTAGATACAATAGGTGTGATCATGTTCTACTTCATAAAGAGATGAGTTAATAGATAAATAGAAGTAACTAGACTTTTTAGACGTTAATAAAACTTTGCCTGTTATTTCTTAGCTATATAAAATAGATGGTTTTCTAACAAAAACGCTTATCTTAAAAATATTTAAAAATAAATTTCAGGCTACTCATAAGGTTCTATTTACTTTTCCACTGAAGGAAAAGCTGGTTGTTGTAGTTGTTTGTTTGTTTTAGTCTCCTCCTAGTTTTTATTATTATAATGTGGAATGAGGAATGTTAAATTGAAAAGTGAATTATTTTATAGACAAAATTCATTACTTGATTCACTTCCTGGTACAGCAGATGGAACTCCTGAAAACATGCCCTTTTGCCTTACAGAAGTGTAACAGTTATGCTTACTTCTGAAACATGCTTGGTGGTGGCCCTAAATAGTGACACCATACTAAACATTTTGAATATTTGCAATTACTTTTTATAGTCATAGGGCTCCAAAAGGCACTGCTAGTCTCTTAGTAGGTATTTCAATAAAGCTAAAAGTTGCCTGACTGTTTAAAAATATTAACAAGGCACAAAACATGGCAGAAGTATTGTCCTCAGATATTATTTTTTTCCATATGCTCCTGATTCCAGACATGACAAGTTATTTTTTTAAATTTTTTTATAAAAGATTTTATTTATTTCTTTGACAGAGATCACAAGTAGGCAGGGTCAGGCAGAGTGAGAGGGGGGAAGCAGGCTCCCTGCTGAGCTGAGAGCCCGATGTGGGACTCGATCCAAGGATTCTGGGATCATGACCTGAGCCGAAGGTAGAGGCTTTAACCCACTGAGCCACCCAGGTGCCCCCATGACAAGTTATTTTTTTTTAAAGATTTTATTTATTTATTTGACAGAGAGAGAGATTACAAGTAGGCAGAGAGGCAGGCAAAGAGAGAGAGGAGGTAGCAGGCTCCCCGTTGAGCAGAGAGCCCAATGTGGGGCTCCATCCCTGGACCCTGAGATCATGACCTGAGCTGAAGGCAGCGGCTTGACCCACAAACCACCCAGGCACCCGACAAGTTATTTTTGATAGATATATATAGAATGTATTTTCCAGTTACAAGAAAAATGGTTCTGCTCTTTTTAATCTTTTTTAAAAATTACATATTTTTTTTAAATTTAAATTTAATTTTTTAATGTTTTACCTTTCTTTTCTTTTTTTTAAAAAGATTTTATTTATTTATTTGACAGACAGAGATCACAAGTAGGCAGAGAGACAGGCAGAGAGAGAGAGAGAGAGAAGCAGGCTTCCTGCGGAGCAGAGAGCCCGATGCAGGGCTCAATTCCAGGACCCTGAGATCATGACCCGAGCCGAAGGCAGCAGCCCAAACCACTGAGCCACCCAGGCACCCCAATGTTTTACTTTTCAATATACTACTTAGAATATAAACCCTATTCTATTTTGTAAGAAGGTTACCATTTAAAAAATGGTAATTTTCTCATTGTGTCTTCCCCTCTCATTGCTTTATTTTGAATAAAACATTTCACAATAAACATAACTGATGCTTTCCTTTTGATGGTCCCTCTGTTGGGCATATTGTATATGAGCCATGACAATTAGTTTTACAACATTTATTTATGTTTGTTGATATGTTTTATCATAACTAATTTTCCCTCCCTTATCTAGATTCCCCAGCTTTCAGACAGGTGGACACTTAATAAACCATACCCAAGGGATGTATCAAGTACTTCTTAGACATCTCTCAGATCCTTGAGGTCTCATTTTGCCTAGGGATTTGCAATAGGTTCTGCCAGAGGCACCACTGTGACAACTGATGTCCATTGTCTATCTCCTGCTAAGCTCAAGAGGTCACTGGTTTCCAAGTTTATCTATACAATTAATGCACTCCATCAAGTTCTTTTTTTTTTAATATTAACAAACTTATTTTAAAGTTTATATGGAGAGGCAAAGACTCACAATAGTCAACATAGTGTTGAAGGAGAACAAAGCCTGAGGACTGACTTCAAAGTTTACCATAACGATGGGGCGCCTGGTTGGCTCAGTGGGTTAAGCTTCTGCCTTTGGCTCAGGTCATGATCCCAGGGGCCTGGGGTCGAGTCCCGTATTGGGCTCTCTGCTCAGCAGGGAGCCTGCTTCTCCTCATTTCTCTCTCTGTCTGTCTCTCAAATAGGCATTTGTGATCTCTCTCTCTGTCAAAATAAATAAATAAACCTTTAAAAAAAGTATACCATAACGATAATTGGAAGCAAGATATTGTAATACCACAGAAAGACTAGATTAAAGGAACAGAATATATATTATCAATTATATTTTATATTTAATATAAAAGCAAAAGCAATACAAGAGAGCAAAATACAATCTTTCAAACAAATGGTTCTGGAGTAATGGTGAAGCTAAATGTAAAAATATACAATAAAAATAAAATAAATAATAAAATAAAATAAATCCAGGCAGATATCATACACTCTTCACAAAAATTAACTCAGATTAAATTATAAACCTAAACATGAAACATGTAGAAGGTAATATAGAAGAAAATTTAAATGACCTTGGTTTTGGAAATAACTTTAGCTACAAAAGCACAAGCACTGAATTTAAAAATGTCTACTCTGTGAAACAATGCCAAGAGAATGAAAAGGCAAAGCACAGACTGTGAGAAAAAATTTGCAAAATACACATCTGGCAAAGGACTGTTAATCAAAAAGACACAAAGACCCCTTAAAACTCAACAATCGTGGAAAAACCTGATTACAAATGAGCCAAAGACCTTAGCAGATACCTCACAAAAGAAAATATTACAGATGGCAAATAAGCATTTAAAAAGATGCTTCACATCATATGTCATCAGGAAAATGCAAATTAAAACAAAAAAGAGACACCAGTACATACCCAGAATCCAGAACACTGACAACAGAACACGAAATGTTGGTGAGGATGTGGAGCAACAGGAATGTTCTTCCATGTCTATTGAGAATAAAGAATGGAAAACAACTTGGCAGTTTCTTACAAAACTAAACATATTCCTGCCAGATGATTCAGCAGTAGCAGTTCTTGGTATTTATCCAAAGAAGATGAAACCTATACCCACAAAGATGTCTATAGTAGTTTTATTCATTACTGACAAAAGCTTGGAAGCAACCAAGATATCCTTTCATAGGTGAAAGTTCAAATCAAGTGTAGTACATGCAAACAATGGAATCTTATTTAATGCTAGAGAAATGAATTACCAAGCCATGAAAAGATATGGATATAAATATTTAATAAATATTTGATTTTAGGCTTCTACCAGTCTATCAATAGTAGTAGTATATTTTAACAGTGAATGCTCAGCATTCAAGAATTTACCTAATAAAATATTTGGGGTTCCATATTTTAAATACTTCAACCTCTATGATTATATTCCTAATAATTTTGAATTGGGGTAAATAAACCTTAATTTTTTGTAACTTGTTTCTTATTGCAAAAGAGCTCAATGAAATTTTAGAAAATAAAAATTTACCAAAAAAAAGTTTAGTTTACTATTGCCAAATAATTTAAAACTTTACCTTATATTCAAATACATATATTTTTCTAAATTGATTTATAGGCTACTAAAACCAAAAACTTTTAGTTATACTAGATTTCATATCATGCAATCAATGCCAGAAAGCCATCTGGCGATGACTTGTCTTAAATAGAGTTAAGATGGGTGTTATTACAATGCAAGATGGAAACAAAGATAGTATAACAATTGAGTGTTACATAACTTTTCTGTTTTGAGCAAGTTACTAATCTACAAAAGGCTTTTATCGGTGACACACTTGGGAATTTAACAAAACTTTTAAACTAGCATGTGCGACTCATTCCTGGAAACCAACACAATCAATAACACTTTCTTTAGATGAAATCATGACTATTTCTCCATTTGAATAAAAAAGGGAGCAACCCCAATAAGTTTATTGAACATGAAAATTTGAAATGCTATAATGCTCCTAAGGAATTAAATGGTCCAGTCATGAATTACCAAAAAAGGATATAAATTACCAAAGTGTTTGTATAATTGCAATGTACAACTGCCCATTATCGTTCCATAGTGTAGGCTTGTACAAGAACTCTATAAAAGAACTCCACTTCTAAACCGTGGAAAATATGTTCCCTTTCCCCCTATATACAACTATTAAGCCATTCATTTAGCTTTTAAAATATCCACTTAATACAGGCTTTTTACTCATTTGCACAAATACCCAGGAAGTGAAGGAGGGTGTTATACAAATATTAAAGGAAAAGATTGCTCTAGGCAGAGCAAGTAAGTATATAGACTTTGTGTGAACAGCTGGTCTGTTACTTTTGAGGAAAAACAAGGAGGCCAATCAGGAGTTCATAGTGGTGGAGAGAGGAAGAACGTATTGATGTATGACCCTCTAGTACATTGAAACGCCTTCAGTTTTTATTTAATATGAAAGGGGAAGATACCAAAAGACTTTCAACAGCAGAATAAAATCATGTGACTTGATTTTTAGGTTAAGTTGCTGTACCAAAATAAATTTGCAGGGAGAAAGGAGTGCAGTATGTGTGGAAGTGGGGTTATCAATCAAGTCAATAATTCAGGAACATATGATGGTGTTTTTAGCATACTGGGTGGTAATAGAAGTGGTGAGGTATGGTTTTTATTTTGTATCTATTTTGATGGTGAATATTCTGGTGAACAGGATGGGGTATGTGCAGGACAGACAATATCAACATTTATTTTACCTGCACAAACAGAAG
Source organism: Mustela nivalis (assembly GCF_964662115.1). Classification (NCBI taxonomy): domain Eukaryota; kingdom Metazoa; phylum Chordata; class Mammalia; order Carnivora; family Mustelidae; genus Mustela; species Mustela nivalis. Next base: position 146,823 of record NW_028135585.1, read on the forward strand.
GGTGGAGTCTTCATTCCCTGATATGGAGAGAATTCTGAGTTCAAATGTTCTTTCTGATTAAATGGCATAGTGATGATGAGGATTTAGTCAGTCAGTGAAAGAGAGCAGTAAGCATAGTGTTAAGCGGTAAGACATTATAATACATTTGAACATCAAAAAAAGTTGTGTTGGATCACCCGTTTATGTGAGTAAATAAATAAATAAAGCTTCCTGGGGTTCTGATAGAGGTAAAGAAGACTACTATATGATCCAAAGGGGCACGTGCACCAAATGTTTATAGAAAGCAATATCCACAATAGCCAAACTATGGAAAGAACCTAGATGCCCATCAACAAATGAATGGTATATATTTCAAATTCAAGTCAGAGACGAAAGAAACATCTGGACTCGGTCCTCAGGTACAGGCAGTATTCTGAACTGAGGCTAGAACCAGAGACCATTCTAATGAAAGGCCTCCACAGGTGGGCTCCGACTCAGTTTCCTGTATGTATATTCATTCATGAAATCGCTCTGCGGGTCAACATGCAGAACAAAACCATTTAATAAAAGTGACAATGAGGAGAGGAAAGGGAGGCCAGAAGGCATGTGAATGTGGAGAGGAAGAGCCAGGGGAGGAGGGGGGAGGGGGGGCGGAAAAACTGAGAATCCCTCCCTGTGCTCCTTGCTGCCAGGGAGGTCTGAGGGACTAGTTTCTACCTGGGATCCCAAGTCCAGTACAAAAGTGGCGGGGCCACAGCTCGGGATGAGGGAAGGGGGTCCTCGGCACACGCGCGTGAAGGGGGCTATTGCGCTCGCTGCGGGGGGCACCTCGCCTGGCTCCATCCCCGGCCCGACCCCGTGGGGACCCGGGTGTGGCGCGTCGTCCGGGGTGGTCCCGCTGCCCCGGGGGTCGCGGGAGGCTGGGTCCCGACACCCCCGCGAGCTCGCCGCCCGCGCTTTCTGCTCCAGGTGAGGGCGCAGCGCGGTGTCACTTTACCTGCTCGCAGAGGGTCGTCCTGAGAAGCCATGGGGCAGGGCGGGGCAGCGGGCCGTGGGAGCGGGACAGTGCGGCCTCAGGAGCTGGGCTGGAGCGCGGGAGTGCGGGTGTCCTGCAGTGCGGACTGGGCTGCAGCCGAGCACAGCGGAGCTGCGCGCCCCTCCTCCGCCAGCTCCTCCACCTCCTCTCAGACTCTCCGCTGCGTCCTCCGCGAGCTCACTCCCGGATTCTGCAATTAGCAAAGCCCCTTCTCCGGACCGCCCACGCCCTCGCCCACCTCCCCCTCCGTCCTGAGGCGCGGGCCCGGGGCACGGGCACCGGGAAAGCCCGGGGGGCTTGCGAGGGTGGCCAGCGCCAGCGCTGAGCGGCCTCCTAGCCTGGCTCCCCGAGCGGGTGTCCACCTGCTGCCTGGCTGCAAAAAGATCATCAGCCCTAAACCCCGGCTGCACTCTCGGGTCACTTCGCTGGCTTCCTGATTGTGCCCAAAGCCGGGAACCAGCTTCCCCAGCACAGGCCTGGGCTGAGATGCTTGCCCGCGATCTGTTTAAGCAGTCTCCTCCTCTCCAGGCAGGGTCCGCCATTGCATGATGGCACCCACGAATCACTTAGACCTGGATGTTTTGGTTTTTTGTTTCTTTTTTGGTTATTGGTTATTCCATGACCTCCATGGTAGGTGATCCACAAAGGGAGTGAAAAGAGGACGCCTGATGCATACGCATATGGCCATTCTAGAAAAAGAGCTTGGGGTTCTCTGGGAAGCGCGGCATTGGTCCTTGCACTATGGTTTTGCTGCATCAAATAGTTCCTTCTTCTTCAAATATAAATATATAAATATATTGATCAAGTCACTCGCATGTCTTAGGAGAATGTCATACCTTTAGTAGCAAACTTGAAATCTTGGACATTGGTTTTGATTTTTGTTTTGGTTTGATTTGGTTCGGTTTTTGTAATTTTAAAAATCCCTCCAGCCCTTGGCTGTGTCTGACCTGAGTGCTTTCTGCTGTTTCTGCAACAAAACTGTCAGGGCAGCGAAAACTCTCATTGTTCACAGTGGCGCCCCCTTCTGAACACTTTGTTAATAAAAAGCTTTTTTTTTTTTTTTTTTGGCTATTGTAAATGTGAAACAACAATGAGGTATTTCAAAGAGGTGACAACAGATCAATTTCTCTAAGGGTGGGGTGAGGGTTACTCAAAAAGGAACTTGACAAGGCTTTTAAAGATACCGACAATCATTATAACATAACGTGACTGACTGTTACCGTGCTCTTAACCTGGCAAACACTTGTTGGCTTCCAAGAAAGACGAACATAGTTGAGATGGTTCTAGCGGCCTTCTAGCACAGGGTCTCATGAGGCAGGGATTCTAGCCACTGGCTGTGCAAGGCATGAGGCCTGTTAGTGATTCTATTTTTTCTTCTGCAGAATGGGTCTTTCTGCATTCCAGGTCCTTTCTACCCCAATAAATAATGCGGCGATTCTCTCAGTGAGTTGTACTTTTGGTTTAAACAGCCAACTGTCTCTTAGAAAGGACTTTTGTTTAAAGTCCTTTAAAAAAAAAGTCCTTTCAAAAAAAATTCTTTTTTTAATTTTTATTTTTTAATCCCATATGTTTACTCTGATCCTGGAACTTTGTCATTTTGACCTTCTCTGCTGATTAAAATATTCTTCATCATCAGCACCTACTGCTCTCCTCTCCTGGTGGTCTCTCCGGAAGGGGTCTTCTCTAGCTCTTCTAGCAGAGGATGGGCACTTCCCCTCTACCCCTGTTGCCAGACCACCCTTAACTATCCTGCAGGGTCAGGTCGGCCTGGCCTTTTATCTGTTGTTCTCTTCTGAGTGGTTAGTTTTTCATAGATACCGTGTTTTGCTTTTGTCAGGATTTACCCTGGACTATCAAAACCCTTATCTTGTGCCAGTGAATCCTAAGAAACAGACCTGATGAGAGAACCAGGAACTCGAACAGATCATATTTATCCTGAATGTTCCGTCCAAAATGAAGAATACATTTCTGAGGTGCCTCAAGATGTCTTAGAAGGGAAGTTTCACCAACTCTGTCACGTAGGGGCATCCATTCTGATTCTGTGTCAATGTTCCTACTTTCCCGGCTAGTAATTCTCTGACTCAGAAAGCCCACTCTCAACCGTTTCCTCTCTCAAAGGCAGTTGCTCTTCGAGTCTGCACATGGCACTTGGGGCCTGCTTGTCGTTGGCTACTGCCCTCTGTACCTTGGGTCTAACAGCTTCGGGGCATCAAGATGAAATCGTCTCTTGTTCTAAGACTTAATATAGTTTGGGGCACATGGTAAGCAATAATCACTTTTTTAGTTGATCCAAGTGTTCGACCTTTCTTAATTATTCTAGTACCACAGTTTACTTGTTCTAAGATTTGCCTCCCCCCCCCATTCTAATAACTCTTGCACTTGATGACATATCCTAGTTTAACTGACAGCATTTCTCTTTCTTAGTCGAACATAAACTATAGTGCATCTTACCCTTGATGAAAGCTAGGTTGCAATTAAATACTCTATGATGGTGACGATTCTGATATTTGAAATTTTCCGGTAGCTCCCTGTGCCCCCACAGTGTAGTACCTCACCTTCTCGGCATAGTATACAAACCAGCTCACCCCCAGTGTTAACCCCGGGGCTCAGCCTCCATCCCCAGGTGATGCTGCCAGATCAGCTGCCCGTTGTCCTGAACTTGCTGTAGATTCCGGAATGCACTGTGCTGCCTCCTGGCACTTTGAAAGTGACACACACATCCCCATTCTTCGCTTTGCCCTTGTCTATCACCTCCCCTCAAAATCTGTTCCTAAGTGCCTTTTCCCAGCTCCAACCTACCCTTGGCAGTCTTTTATCTCCCTGTGGTAAAACCTGTCACACTGCACCATGGACATGCCCGTTGTCCCCCTGAGAAGAGAAAAGGGACAGTGAGAGCCCCCCAGCATTTGCAGCTCTAGTGCAGAGCCCCATGCCTGGCTTGCAGGAAATGCCAGATCATGAAGACAAACGGAGATCATCCTCTGGCTAAAACCAGCTCTTCTTTGCCTACCGCAGGATCTGGATCAATACAGAGCAGCCCGTTATTATTGCTGTTTTTCTAGGGATTTTTTACCCATATATTTCCCAGGTCTTGACTCTTTTTGTAGCACTTTAATTCAGGCTTCAACCACTTCCTAGTCAGATCAGGTGAAATCATTTTCCTTCCCATAGCCTCGGTGTATTTCACACCTAGTAAATCTTTTTTGAAAGAGCTTATTTACCCATTTGACAGATCAAAAGTAGGTAGAGAGGCAGGCAGAGAGAGGGGTGGGGGAGCAGGCTCCCCGCTGAGCAGAGAGCCCGATGTGGGGCTCCATCCCAGGACCCTGAAATCATGACCTGAGCCGAAGGCAGAAGCCTAAACCACTGAGCCACCCAGGAGCCCCCATATCTCGTAATTTTTAATCAACGTGCAAAAAGTATTGTACATATTGATGAAGTTCAAACAAATTCTGTGAAACCGTAGATGGACTTAAAGATACTATTATGTATCAAATATTGTAAAAATTAAGCAAGGAAATAGCAAACATAAAATAACCAAAGCATACAAACTTGGGTAGATACAATAGGTGTGATCATGTTCTACTTCATAAAGAGATGAGTTAATAGATAAATAGAAGTAACTAGACTTTTTAGACGTTAATAAAACTTTGCCTGTTATTTCTTAGCTATATAAAATAGATGGTTTTCTAACAAAAACGCTTATCTTAAAAATATTTAAAAATAAATTTCAGGCTACTCATAAGGTTCTATTTACTTTTCCACTGAAGGAAAAGCTGGTTGTTGTAGTTGTTTGTTTGTTTTAGTCTCCTCCTAGTTTTTATTATTATAATGTGGAATGAGGAATGTTAAATTGAAAAGTGAATTATTTTATAGACAAAATTCATTACTTGATTCACTTCCTGGTACAGCAGATGGAACTCCTGAAAACATGCCCTTTTGCCTTACAGAAGTGTAACAGTTATGCTTACTTCTGAAACATGCTTGGTGGTGGCCCTAAATAGTGACACCATACTAAACATTTTGAATATTTGCAATTACTTTTTATAGTCATAGGGCTCCAAAAGGCACTGCTAGTCTCTTAGTAGGTATTTCAATAAAGCTAAAAGTTGCCTGACTGTTTAAAAATATTAACAAGGCACAAAACATGGCAGAAGTATTGTCCTCAGATATTATTTTTTTCCATATGCTCCTGATTCCAGACATGACAAGTTATTTTTTTAAATTTTTTTATAAAAGATTTTATTTATTTCTTTGACAGAGATCACAAGTAGGCAGGGTCAGGCAGAGTGAGAGGGGGGAAGCAGGCTCCCTGCTGAGCTGAGAGCCCGATGTGGGACTCGATCCAAGGATTCTGGGATCATGACCTGAGCCGAAGGTAGAGGCTTTAACCCACTGAGCCACCCAGGTGCCCCCATGACAAGTTATTTTTTTTTAAAGATTTTATTTATTTATTTGACAGAGAGAGAGATTACAAGTAGGCAGAGAGGCAGGCAAAGAGAGAGAGGAGGTAGCAGGCTCCCCGTTGAGCAGAGAGCCCAATGTGGGGCTCCATCCCTGGACCCTGAGATCATGACCTGAGCTGAAGGCAGCGGCTTGACCCACAAACCACCCAGGCACCCGACAAGTTATTTTTGATAGATATATATAGAATGTATTTTCCAGTTACAAGAAAAATGGTTCTGCTCTTTTTAATCTTTTTTAAAAATTACATATTTTTTTTAAATTTAAATTTAATTTTTTAATGTTTTACCTTTCTTTTCTTTTTTTTAAAAAGATTTTATTTATTTATTTGACAGACAGAGATCACAAGTAGGCAGAGAGACAGGCAGAGAGAGAGAGAGAGAGAAGCAGGCTTCCTGCGGAGCAGAGAGCCCGATGCAGGGCTCAATTCCAGGACCCTGAGATCATGACCCGAGCCGAAGGCAGCAGCCCAAACCACTGAGCCACCCAGGCACCCCAATGTTTTACTTTTCAATATACTACTTAGAATATAAACCCTATTCTATTTTGTAAGAAGGTTACCATTTAAAAAATGGTAATTTTCTCATTGTGTCTTCCCCTCTCATTGCTTTATTTTGAATAAAACATTTCACAATAAACATAACTGATGCTTTCCTTTTGATGGTCCCTCTGTTGGGCATATTGTATATGAGCCATGACAATTAGTTTTACAACATTTATTTATGTTTGTTGATATGTTTTATCATAACTAATTTTCCCTCCCTTATCTAGATTCCCCAGCTTTCAGACAGGTGGACACTTAATAAACCATACCCAAGGGATGTATCAAGTACTTCTTAGACATCTCTCAGATCCTTGAGGTCTCATTTTGCCTAGGGATTTGCAATAGGTTCTGCCAGAGGCACCACTGTGACAACTGATGTCCATTGTCTATCTCCTGCTAAGCTCAAGAGGTCACTGGTTTCCAAGTTTATCTATACAATTAATGCACTCCATCAAGTTCTTTTTTTTTTAATATTAACAAACTTATTTTAAAGTTTATATGGAGAGGCAAAGACTCACAATAGTCAACATAGTGTTGAAGGAGAACAAAGCCTGAGGACTGACTTCAAAGTTTACCATAACGATGGGGCGCCTGGTTGGCTCAGTGGGTTAAGCTTCTGCCTTTGGCTCAGGTCATGATCCCAGGGGCCTGGGGTCGAGTCCCGTATTGGGCTCTCTGCTCAGCAGGGAGCCTGCTTCTCCTCATTTCTCTCTCTGTCTGTCTCTCAAATAGGCATTTGTGATCTCTCTCTCTGTCAAAATAAATAAATAAACCTTTAAAAAAAGTATACCATAACGATAATTGGAAGCAAGATATTGTAATACCACAGAAAGACTAGATTAAAGGAACAGAATATATATTATCAATTATATTTTATATTTAATATAAAAGCAAAAGCAATACAAGAGAGCAAAATACAATCTTTCAAACAAATGGTTCTGGAGTAATGGTGAAGCTAAATGTAAAAATATACAATAAAAATAAAATAAATAATAAAATAAAATAAATCCAGGCAGATATCATACACTCTTCACAAAAATTAACTCAGATTAAATTATAAACCTAAACATGAAACATGTAGAAGGTAATATAGAAGAAAATTTAAATGACCTTGGTTTTGGAAATAACTTTAGCTACAAAAGCACAAGCACTGAATTTAAAAATGTCTACTCTGTGAAACAATGCCAAGAGAATGAAAAGGCAAAGCACAGACTGTGAGAAAAAATTTGCAAAATACACATCTGGCAAAGGACTGTTAATCAAAAAGACACAAAGACCCCTTAAAACTCAACAATCGTGGAAAAACCTGATTACAAATGAGCCAAAGACCTTAGCAGATACCTCACAAAAGAAAATATTACAGATGGCAAATAAGCATTTAAAAAGATGCTTCACATCATATGTCATCAGGAAAATGCAAATTAAAACAAAAAAGAGACACCAGTACATACCCAGAATCCAGAACACTGACAACAGAACACGAAATGTTGGTGAGGATGTGGAGCAACAGGAATGTTCTTCCATGTCTATTGAGAATAAAGAATGGAAAACAACTTGGCAGTTTCTTACAAAACTAAACATATTCCTGCCAGATGATTCAGCAGTAGCAGTTCTTGGTATTTATCCAAAGAAGATGAAACCTATACCCACAAAGATGTCTATAGTAGTTTTATTCATTACTGACAAAAGCTTGGAAGCAACCAAGATATCCTTTCATAGGTGAAAGTTCAAATCAAGTGTAGTACATGCAAACAATGGAATCTTATTTAATGCTAGAGAAATGAATTACCAAGCCATGAAAAGATATGGATATAAATATTTAATAAATATTTGATTTTAGGCTTCTACCAGTCTATCAATAGTAGTAGTATATTTTAACAGTGAATGCTCAGCATTCAAGAATTTACCTAATAAAATATTTGGGGTTCCATATTTTAAATACTTCAACCTCTATGATTATATTCCTAATAATTTTGAATTGGGGTAAATAAACCTTAATTTTTTGTAACTTGTTTCTTATTGCAAAAGAGCTCAATGAAATTTTAGAAAATAAAAATTTACCAAAAAAAAGTTTAGTTTACTATTGCCAAATAATTTAAAACTTTACCTTATATTCAAATACATATATTTTTCTAAATTGATTTATAGGCTACTAAAACCAAAAACTTTTAGTTATACTAGATTTCATATCATGCAATCAATGCCAGAAAGCCATCTGGCGATGACTTGTCTTAAATAGAGTTAAGATGGGTGTTATTACAATGCAAGATGGAAACAAAGATAGTATAACAATTGAGTGTTACATAACTTTTCTGTTTTGAGCAAGTTACTAATCTACAAAAGGCTTTTATCGGTGACACACTTGGGAATTTAACAAAACTTTTAAACTAGCATGTGCGACTCATTCCTGGAAAACAACACAATCAATAACACTTTCTTTAGATGAAATCATGACTATTTCTCCATTTGAATAAAAAAGGGAGCAACCCCAATAAGTTTATTGAACATGAAAATTTGAAATGCTATAATGCTCCTAAGGAATTAAATGGTCCAGTCATGAATTACCAAAAAAGGATATAAATTACCAAAGTGTTTGTATAATTGCAATGTACAACTGCCCATTATCGTTCCATAGTGTAGGCTTGTACAAGAACTCTATAAAAGAACTCCACTTCTAAACCGTGGAAAATATGTTCCCTTTCCCCCTATATACAACTATTAAGCCATTCATTTAGCTTTTAAAATATCCACTTAATACAGGCTTTTTACTCATTTGCACAAATACCCAGGAAGTGAAGGAGGGTGTTATACAAATATTAAAGGAAAAGATTGCTCTAGGCAGAGCAAGTAAGTATATAGACTTTGTGTGAACAGCTGGTCTGTTACTTTTGAGGAAAAACAAGGAGGCCAATCAGGAGTTCATAGTGGTGGAGAGAGGAAGAACGTATTGATGTATGACCCTCTAGTACATTGAAACGCCTTCAGTTTTTATTTAATATGAAAGGGGAAGATACCAAAAGACTTTCAAAAGCAGAATAAAATCATCTGACTTGATTTTTAGGTTAAGTTGCTGTACCAAAATAAATTTGCAGGGAGAAAGGAGTGCAGTATGTGTGGAAGTGGGGTTATCAATCAAGTCAATAATTCAGGAACATATGATGGTGTTTTTAGCATACTGGGTGGTAATAGAAGTGGTGAGGTATGGTTTTTATTTTGTATCTATTTTGATGGTGAATATTCTGGTGAACAGGATGGGGTATGTGCAGGACAGACAATATCAACATTTATTTTACCTGCACAAACAGAAGGGTGGAGTCTTCATTCCCTGATATGGAGAGAATTCTGAGTTCAAATGTTCTTTCTGATTAAATGGCATAGTGATGATGAGGATTTAGTCAGTCAGTGAAAGAGAGCAGTAAGCATAGTGTTAAGCGGTAAGACATTATAATACATTTGAACATCAAAAAAAGTTGTGTTGGATCACCCGTTTATGTGAGTAAATAAATAAATAAAGCTTCCTGGGGTTCTGATAGAGGTAAAGAAGACTACTATATGATCCAAAGGGGCACGTGCACCAAATGTTTATAGAAAGCAATATCCACAATAGCCAAACTATGGAAAGAACCTAGATGCCCATCAACAAATGAATGGTATATATTTCAAATTCAAGTCAGAGACGAAAGAAACATCTGGACTCGGTCCTCAGGTACAGGCAGTATTCTGAACTGAGGCTAGAACCAGAGACCATTCTAATGAAAGGCCTCCACAGGTGGGCTCCGACTCAGTTTCCTGTATGTATATTCATTCATGAAATCGCTCTGCGGGTCAACATGCAGAACAAAACCATTTAATAAAAGTGACAATGAGGAGAGGAAAGGGAGGCCAGAAGGCATGTGAATGTGGAGAGGAAGAGCCAGGGGAGGAGGGGGGAGGGGGGGCGGAAAAACTGAGAATCCCTCCCTGTGCTCCTTGCTGCCAGGGAGGTCTGAGGGACTAGTTTCTACCTGGGATCCCAAGTCCAGTACAAAAGTGGCGGGGCCACAGCTCGGGATGAGGGAAGGGGGTCCTCGGCACACGCGCGTGAAGGGGGCTATTGCGCTCGCTGCGGGGGGCACCTCGCCTGGCTCCATCCCCGGCCCGACCCCGTGGGGACCCGGGTGTGGCGCGTCGTCCGGGGTGGTCCCGCTGCCCCGGGGGTCGCGGGAGGCTGGGTCCCGACACCCCCGCGAGCTCGCCGCCCGCGCTTTCTGCTCCAGGTGAGGGCGCAGCGCGGTGTCACTTTACCTGCTCGCAGAGGGTCGTCCTGAGAAGCCATGGGGCAGGGCGGGGCAGCGGGCCGTGGGAGCGGGACAGTGCGGCCTCAGGAGCTGGGCTGGAGCGCGGGAGTGCGGGTGTCCTGCAGTGCGGACTGGGCTGCAGCCGAGCACAGCGGAGCTGCGCGCCCCTCCTCCGCCAGCTCCTCCACCTCCTCTCAGACTCTCCGCTGCGTCCTCCGCGAGCTCACTCCCGGATTCTGCAATTAGCAAAGCCCCTTCTCCGGACCGCCCACGCCCTCGCCCACCTCCCCCTCCGTCCTGAGGCGCGGGCCCGGGGCACGGGCACCGGGAAAGCCCGGGGGGCTTGCGAGGGTGGCCAGCGCCAGCGCTGAGCGGCCTCCTAGCCTGGCTCCCCGAGCGGGTGTCCACCTGCTGCCTGGCTGCAAAAAGATCATCAGCCCTAAACCCCGGCTGCACTCTCGGGTCACTTCGCTGGCTTCCTGATTGTGCCCAAAGCCGGGAACCAGCTTCCCCAGCACAGGCCTGGGCTGAGATGCTTGCCCGCGATCTGTTTAAGCAGTCTCCTCCTCTCCAGGCAGGGTCCGCCATTGCATGATGGCACCCACGAATCACTTAGACCTGGATGTTTTGGTTTTTTGTTTCTTTTTTGGTTATTGGTTATTCCATGACCTCCATGGTAGGTGATCCACAAAGGGAGTGAAAAGAGGACGCCTGATGCATACGCATATGGCCATTCTAGAAAAAGAGCTTGGGGTTCTCTGGGAAGCGCGGCATTGGTCCTTGCACTATGGTTTTGCTGCATCAAATAGTTCCTTCTTCTTCAAATATAAATATATAAATATATTGATCAAGTCACTCGCATGTCTTAGGAGAATGTCATACCTTTAGTAGCAAACTTGAAATCTTGGACATTGGTTTTGATTTTTGTTTTGGTTTGATTTGGTTCGGTTTTTGTAATTTTAAAAATCCCTCCAGCCCTTGGCTGTGTCTGACCTGAGTGCTTTCTGCTGTTTCTGCAACAAAACTGTCAGGGCAGCGAAAACTCTCATTGTTCACAGTGGCGCCCCCTTCTGAACACTTTGTTAATAAAAAGCTTTTTTTTTTTTTTTTTTGGCTATTGTAAATGTGAAACAACAATGAGGTATTTCAAAGAGGTGACAACAGATCAATTTCTCTAAGGGTGGGGTGAGGGTTACTCAAAAAGGAACTTGACAAGGCTTTTAAAGATACCGACAATCATTATAACATAACGTGACTGACTGTTACCGTGCTCTTAACCTGGCAAACACTTGTTGGCTTCCAAGAAAGACGAACATAGTTGAGATGGTTCTAGCGGCCTTCTAGCACAGGGTCTCATGAGGCAGGGATTCTAGCCACTGGCTGTGCAAGGCATGAGGCCTGTTAGTGATTCTATTTTTTCTTCTGCAGAATGGGTCTTTCTGCATTCCAGGTCCTTTCTACCCCAATAAATAATGCGGCGATTCTCTCAGTGAGTTGTACTTTTGGTTTAAACAGCCAACTGTCTCTTAGAAAGGACTTTTGTTTAAAGTCCTTTAAAAAAAAAGTCCTTTCAAAAAAAATTCTTTTTTTAATTTTTATTTTTTAATCCCATATGTTTACTCTGATCCTGGAACTTTGTCATTTTGACCTTCTCTGCTGATTAAAATATTCTTCATCATCAGCACCTACTGCTCTCCTCTCCTGGTGGTCTCTCCGGAAGGGGTCTTCTCTAGCTCTTCTAGCAGAGGATGGGCACTTCCCCTCTACCCCTGTTGCCAGACCACCCTTAACTATCCTGCAGGGTCAGGTCGGCCTGGCCTTTTATCTGTTGTTCTCTTCTGAGTGGTTAGTTTTTCATAGATACCGTGTTTTGCTTTTGTCAGGATTTACCCTGGACTATCAAAACCCTTATCTTGTGCCAGTGAATCCTAAGAAACAGACCTGATGAGAGAACCAGGAACTCGAACAGATCATATTTATCCTGAATGTTCCGTCCAAAATGAAGAATACATTTCTGAGGTGCCTCAAGATGTCTTAGAAGGGAAGTTTCACCAACTCTGTCACGTAGGGGCATCCATTCTGATTCTGTGTCAATGTTCCTACTTTCCCGGCTAGTAATTCTCTGACTCAGAAAGCCCACTCTCAACCGTTTCCTCTCTCAAAGGCAGTTGCTCTTCGAGTCTGCACATGGCACTTGGGGCCTGCTTGTCGTTGGCTACTGCCCTCTGTACCTTGGGTCTAACAGCTTCGGGGCATCAAGATGAAATCGTCTCTTGTTCTAAGACTTAATATAGTTTGGGGCACATGGTAAGCAATAATCACTTTTTTAGTTGATCCAAGTGTTCGACCTTTCTTAATTATTCTAGTACCACAGTTTACTTGTTCTAAGATTTGCCTCCCCCCCCCATTCTAATAACTCTTGCACTTGATGACATATCCTAGTTTAACTGACAGCATTTCTCTTTCTTAGTCGAACATAAACTATAGTGCATCTTACCCTTGATGAAAGCTAGGTTGCAATTAAATACTCTATGATGGTGACGATTCTGATATTTGAAATTTTCCGGTAGCTCCCTGTGCCCCCACAGTGTAGTACCTCACCTTCTCGGCATAGTATACAAACCAGCTCACCCCCAGTGTTAACCCCGGGGCTCAGCCTCCATCCCCAGGTGATGCTGCCAGATCAGCTGCCCGTTGTCCTGAACTTGCTGTAGATTCCGGAATGCACTGTGCTGCCTCCTGGCACTTTGAAAGTGACACACACATCCCCATTCTTCGCTTTGCCCTTGTCTATCACCTCCCCTCAAAATCTGTTCCTAAGTGCCTTTTCCCAGCTCCAACCTACCCTTGGCAGTCTTTTATCTCCCTGTGGTAAAACCTGTCACACTGCACCATGGACATGCCCGTTGTCCCCCTGAGAAGAGAAAAGGGACAGTGAGAGCCCCCCAGCATTTGCAGCTCTAGTGCAGAGCCCCATGCCTGGCTTGCAGGAAATGCCAGATCATGAAGACAAACGGAGATCATCCTCTGGCTAAAACCAGCTCTTCTTTGCCTACCGCAGGATCTGGATCAATACAGAGCAGCCCGTTATTATTGCTGTTTTTCTAGGGATTTTTTACCCATATATTTCCCAGGTCTTGACTGTTTTTGTAGCACTTTAATTCAGGCTTCAACCACTTCCTAGTCAGATCAGGTGAAATCATTTTCCTTCCCATAGCCTCGGTGTATTTCACACCTAGTAAATCTTTTTTGAAAGAGCTTATTTACCCATTTGACAGATCAAAAGTAGGTAGAGAGGCAGGCAGAGAGAGGGGTGGGGGAGCAGGCTCCCCGCTGAGCAGAGAGCCCGATGTGGGGCTCCATCCCAGGACCCTGAAATCATGACCTGAGCCGAAGGCAGAAGCCTAAACCACTGAGCCACCCAGGAGCCCCCATATCTCGTAATTTTTAATCAACGTGCAAAAAGTATTGTACATATTGATGAAGTTCAAACAAATTCTGTGAAACCGTAGATGGACTTAAAGATACTATTATGTAACAAATATTGTAAAAATTAAGCAAGGAAATAGCAAACATAAAATAACCAAAGCATACAAACTTGGGTAGATACAATAGGTGTGATCATGTTCTACTTCATAAAGAGATGAGTTAATAGATAAATAGAAGTAACTAGACTTTTTAGACGTTAATAAAACTTTGCCTGTTATTTCTTAGCTATATAAAATAGATGGTTTTCTAACAAAAACGCTTATCTTAAAAATATTTAAAAATAAATTTCAGGCTACTCATAAGGTTCTATTTACTTTTCCACTGAAGGAAAAGCTGGTTGTTGTAGTTGTTTGTTTGTTTTAGTCTCCTCCTAGTTTTTATTATTATAATGTGGAATGAGGAATGTTAAAGTGAAAAGTGAATTATTTTATAGACAAAATTCATTACTTGATTCACTTCCTGGTACAGCAGATGGAACTCCTGAAAACATGCCCTTTTGCCTTACAGAAGTGTAACAGTTATGCTTACTTCTGAAACATGCTTGGTGGTGGCCCTAAATAGTGACACCATACTAAACATTTTGAATATTTGCAATTACTTTTTATAGTCATAGGGCTCCAAAAGGCACTGCTAGTCTCTTAGTAGGTATTTCAATAAAGCTAAAAGTTGCCTGACTGTTTAAAAATATTAACAAGGCACAAAACATGGCAGAAGTATTGTCCTCAGATATTATTTTTTTCCATATGCTCCTGATTCCAGACATGACAAGTTATTTTTTTAAATTTTTTTATAAAAGATTTTATTTATTTCTTTGACAGAGATCACAAGTAGGCAGGGTCAGGCAGAGTGAGAGGGGGGAAGCAGGCTCCCTGCTGAGCTGAGAGCCCGATGTGGGACTCGATCCAAGGATTCTGGGATCATGACCTGAGCCGAAGGTAGAGGCTTTAACCCACTGAGCCACCCAGGTGCCCCCATGACAAGTTATTTTTTTTTAAAGATTTTATTTATTTATTTGACAGAGAGAGAGATTACAAGTAGGCAGAGAGGCAGGCAAAGAGAGAGAGGAGGTAGCAGGCTCCCCGTTGAGCAGAGAGCCCAATGTGGGGCTCCATCCCTGGACCCTGAGATCATGACCTGAGCTGAAGGCAGCGGCTTGACCCACAAACCACCCAGGCACCCGACAAGTTATTTTTGATAGATATATATAGAATGTATTTTCCAGTTACAAGAAAAATGGTTCTGCTCTTTTTAATCTTTTTTAAAAATTACATAATTTTTTTAAATTTAAATTTAATTTTTTACCTTTCTTTTCTTTTTTTTAAAAAGATTTTATTTATTTATTTGACAGACAGAGATCACAAGTAGGCAGAGAGACAGGCAGAGAGAGAGAGAGAGAGAAGCAGGCTTCCTGCGGAGCAGAGAGCCCGATGCAGGGCTCAATTCCAGGACCCTGAGATCATGACCCGAGCCGAAGGCAGCAGCCCAAACCACTGAGCCACCCAGGCACCCCAATGTTTTACTTTTCAATATACTACTTAGAATATAAACCCTATTCTATTTTGTAAGAAGGTTACCATTTAAAAAATGGTAATTTTCTCATTGTGTCTTCCCCTCTCATTGCTTTATTTTGAATAAAACATTTCACAATAAACATAACTGATGCTTTCCTTTTGATGGTCCCTCTGTTGGGCATATTGTATATGAGCCATGACAATTAGTTTTACAACATTTATTTATGTTTGTTGATATGTTTTATCATAACTAATTTTACCTCCCTTATCTAGATTCCCCAGCTTTCAGACAGGTGGACACTTAATAAACCATACCCAAGGGATGTATCAAGTACTTCTTAGACATCTCTCAGATCCTTGAGGTCTCATTTTGCCTAGGGATTTGCAATAGGTTCTGCCAGAGGCACCACTGTGACAACTGATGTCCATGGTCTATCTCCTGCTAAGCTCAAGAGGTCACTGGTTTCCAAGTTTATCTATACAATTAATGCACTCCATCAAGTTCTTTTTTTTTTTAATATTAACAAACTTATTTTAAAGTTTATATGGAGAGGCAAAGACTCACAATAGTCAACATAGTGTTGAAGGAGAACAAAGCCTGAGGACTGACTTCAAAGTTTACCATAACGATGGGGCGCCTGGTTGGCTCAGTGGGTTAAGCTTCTGCCTTTGGCTCAGGTCATGATCCCAGGGGCCTGGGGTCGAGTCCCGTATTGGGCTCTCTGCTCAGCAGGGAGCCTGCTTCTCCTCATTTCTCTCTCTGTCTGTCTCTCAAATAGGCATTTGTGATCTCTCTCTCTGTCAAAATAAATAAATAAACCTTTAAAAAAAGTATACCATAACGATAATTGTAAGCAAGATATTGTAATACCACAGAAAGACTAGATTAAAGGAACAGAATATATATTATCAATTATATTTTATATTTAATATAAAAGCAAAAGCAATACAAGAGAGCAAAATACAATCTTTCAAACAAATGGTTCTGGAGTAATGGTGAAGCTAAATGTAAAAATATACAATAAAAATAAAATAAATAATAAAATAAAATAAATCCAGGCAGATATCATACACTCTTCACAAAAATTAACTCAGATTAAATTATAAACCTAAACATGAAACATGTAGAAGGTAATATCGAAGAAAATTTAAATGACCTTGGTTTTGGAAATAACTTTAGCTACAAAAGCACAAGCACTGAATTAAAAATGTCTACTCTGTGAAACAATGCCAAGAGAATGAAAAGGCAAAGCACAGACTGTGAGAAAAAATTTGCAAAATACACATCTGGCAAAGGACTGTTAATCAAAAAGACACAAAGACCCCTTAAAACTCAACAATCGTGGAAAAACCTGATTACAAATGAGCCAAAGACCTTAGCAGATACCTCACAAAAGAAAATATTACAGATGGCAAATAAGCATATAAAAAGATGCTTCACATCATATGTCATCAGGAAAATGCAAATTAAAACAAAAAAGAGACACCAGTACATACCCAGAATCCAGAACACTGACAACAGAACACGAAATGTTGGTGAGGATGTGGAGCAACAGGAATGTTCTTCCATGTCTATTGAGAATAAAGAATGGAAAACAACTTGGCAGTTTCTTACAAAACTAAACATATTCCTGCCAGATGATTCAGCAGTAGCAGTTCTTGGTATTTATCCAAAGAAGATGAAACCTATACCCACAAAGATGTCTATAGTAGTTTTATTCATTACTGACAAAAGCTTGGAAGCAACCAAGATATCCTTTCATAGGTGAAAGTTCAAATCAAGTGTAGTACATGCAAACAATGGAATCTTATTTAATGCTAGAGAAATGAATTACCAAGCCATGAAAAGATATGGATATAAATATTTAATAAATATTTGATTTTAGGCTTCTACCAGTCTATCAATAGTAGTAGTATATTTTAACAGTGAATGCTCAGCATTCAAGAATTTACCTAATAAAATATTTGGGGTTCCATATTTTCAATACTTCAACCTCTATGATTATATTCCTAATAATTTTGAATTGGGGTAAATAAACCTTAATTTTTTGTAACTTGTTTCTTATTGCAAAAGAGCTCAATGAAATTTTAGAAAATAAAAATTTACCAAAAAAAAGTTTAGTTTACTATTGCCAAATAATTTAAAACTTTACCTTATATTCAAATACATATATTTTTCTAAATTGATTTATAGGCTACTAAAACCAAAAACTTTTAGTTATACTAGATTTCATATCATGCAATCAATGCCAGAAAGCCATCTGGCGATGACTTGTCTTAAATAGAGTTAAGATGGGTGTTATTACAATGCAAGATGGAAACAAAGATAGTATAACAATTGAGTGTTACATAACTTTTCTGTTTTGAGCAAGTTACTAATCTACAAAAGGCTTTTATCGGTGACACACTTGGGAATTTAACAAAACTTTTAAACTAGCATGTGCGACTCATTCCTGGAAAACAACACAATCAATAACACTTTCTTTAGATGAAATCATGACTATTTCTCCATTTGAATAAAAAAGGGAGCAACCCCAATAAGTTTATTGAACATGAAAAGTTGAAATGCTATAATGCTCCTAAGGAATTAAATGGTCCAGTCATGAATTACCAAAAAAGGATATAAATTACCAAAGTGTTTGTATAATTGCAATGTACAACTGCCCATTATCGTTCCATAGTGTAGGCTTGTACAAGAACTCTATAAAAGAACTCCACTTCTAAACCGTGGAAAATATGTTCCCTTTCCCCCTATATACAACTATTAAGCCATTCATTTAGCTTTTAAAATATCCACTTAATACAGGCTTTTTACTCATTTGCACAAATACCCAGGAAGTGAAGGAGGGTGTTATACAAATATTAAAGGAAAAGATTGCTCTAGGCAGAGCAAGTAAGTATATAGACTTTGTGTGAACAGCTGGTCTGTTACTTTTGAGGAAAAACAAGGAGGCCAATCAGGAGTTCATAGTGGTGGAGAGAGGAAGAACGTATTGATGTATGACCCTCTAGTACATTGAAACGCCTTCAGTTTTTATTTAATATGAAAGGGGAAGATACCAAAAGACTTTCAAAAGCAGAATAAAATCATCTGACTTGATTTTTAGGTTAAGTTGCTGTACCAAAATAAATTTGCAGGGAGAAAGGAGTGCAGTATGTGTGGAAGTGGGGTTATCAATCAAGTCAATAATTCAGGAACATATGATGGTGTTTTTAGCATACTGGGTGGTAATAGAAGTGGTGAGGTATGGTTTTTATTTTGTATCTATTTTGATGGTGAATATTCTGGTGAACAGGATGGGGTATGTGCAGGACAGACAATATCAACATTTATTTTACCTGCACAAACAGAAGGGTGGAGTCTTCATTCCCTGATATGGAGAGAATTCTGAGTTCAAATGTTCTTTCTGATTAAATGGCATAGTGATGATGAGGATTTAGTCAGTCAGTGAAAGAGAGCAGTAAGCATAGTGTTAAGCGGTAAGACATTATAATACATTTGAACATCAAAAAAAGTTGTGTTGGATCACCCGTTTATGTGAGTAAATAAATAAATAAAGCTTCCTGGGGTTCTGATAGAGGTAAAGAAGACTACTATATGATCCAAAGGGGCACGTGCACCAAATGTTTATAGAAAGCAATATCCACAATAGCCAAACTATGGAAAGAACCTAGATGCCCATCAACAAATGAATGGTATATATTTCAAATTCAAGTCAGAGACGAAAGAAACATCTGGACTCGGTCCTCAGGTACAGGCAGTATTCTGAACTGAGGCTAGAACCAGAGACCATTCTAATGAAAGGCCTCCACAGGTGGGCTCCGACTCAGTTTCCTGTATGTATATTCATTCATGAAATCGCTCTGCGGGTCAACATGCAGAACAAAACCATTTAATAAAAGTGACAATGAGGAGAGGAAAGGGAGGCCAGAAGGCATGTGAATGTGGAGAGGAAGAGCCAGGGGAGGAGGGGGGAGGGGGGGCGGAAAAACTGAGAATCCCTCCCTGTGCTCCTTGCTGCCAGGGAGGTCTGAGGGACTAGTTTCTACCTGGGATCCCAAGTCCAGTACAAAAGTGGCGGGGCCACAGCTCGGGATGAGGGAAGGGGGTCCTCGGCACACGCGCGTGAAGGGGGCTATTGCGCTCGCTGCGGGGGGCACCTCGCCTGGCTCCATCCCCGGCCCGACCCCGTGGGGACCCGGGTGTGGCGCGTCGTCCGGGGTGGTCCCGCTGCCCCGGGGGTCGCGGGAGGCTGGGTCCCGACACCCCCGCGAGCTCGCCGCCCGCGCTTTCTGCTCCAGGTGAGGGCGCAGCGCGGTGTCACTTTACCTGCTCGCAGAGGGTCGTCCTGAGAAGCCATGGGGCAGGGCGGGGCAGCGGGCCGTGGGAGCGGGACAGTGCGGCCTCAGGAGCTGGGCTGGAGCGCGGGAGTGCGGGTGTCCTGCAGTGCGGACTGGGCTGCAGCAGAGCACAGCGGAGCTGCGCGCCCCTCCTCCGCCAGCTCCTCCACCTCCTCTCAGACTCTCCGCTGCGTCCTCCGCGAGCTCACTCCCGGATTCTGCAATTAGCAAAGCCCCTTCTCCGGACCGCCCACGCCCTCGCCCACCTCCCCCTCCGTCCTGAGGCGCGGGCCGGGGCACGGGCACCGGGAAAGCCCGGGGGGCTTGCGAGGGTGGCCAGCGCCAGCGCTGAGCGGCCTCCTAGCCTGGCTCCCCGAGCTGGTGTCCACCTGCTGCCTGGCTGCAAAAAGATCATCAGCCCTAAACCCCGGCTGCACTCTCGGGTCACTTCGCTGGCTTCCTGATTGTGCCCAAAGCCGGGAACCAGCTTCCCCAGCACAGGCCTGGGCTGAGATGCTTGCCCGCGATCTGTTTAAGCAGTCTCCTCCTCTCCAGGCAGGGTCCGCCATTGCATGATGGCACCCACGAATCACTTAGACCTGGATGTTTTGGTTTTTTGTTTCTTTTTTGGTTATTGGTTATTCCATGACCTCCATGGTAGGTGATCCACAAAGGGAGTGAAAAGAGGACGCCTGATGCATACGCATATGGCCATTCTAGAAAAAGAGCTTGGGGTTCTCTGGGAAGCGCGGCATTGGTCCTTGCACTATGGTTTTGCTGCATCAAATAGTTCCTTCTTCTTCAAATATAAATATATAAATATATTGATCAAGTCACTCGCATGTCTTAGGAGAATGTCATACCTTTAGTAGCAAACTTGAAATCTTGGACATTGGTTTTGATTTTTGTTTTGGTTTGATTTGGTTCGGTTTTTGTAATTTTAAAAATCCCTCCAGCCCTTGGCTGTGTCTGACCTGAGTGTTTCTGCTGTTTCTGCAACAAAACTGTCAGGGCAGCGAAAACTCTCATTGTTCACAGTGGCGCCCCCTTCTGAACACTTTGTTAATAAAAAGCTTTTTTTTTTTTTTTTTTGGCTATTGTAAATGTGAAACAACAATGAGGTATTTCAAAGAGGTGAACCACAGATCAATTTCTCTAAGGGTGGGGTGAGGGTTACTCAAAAAGGAACTTGACAAGGCTTTTAAAGATACCGACAATCATTATAACATAACGTGACTGATTGTTACCGTGCTCTTAACCTGGCAAACACTTGTTGGCTTCCAAGAAAGACGAACATAGTTGAGATGGTTCTAGCGGCCTTCTAGCACAGGGTCTCATGAGGCAGGGATTCTAGCCACTGGCTGTGCAAGGCATGAGGCCTGTTAGTGATTCTATTTTTTCTTCTGCAGAATGGGTCTTTCTGCATTCCAGGTCCTTTCTACCCCAATAAATAATGCGGCGATTCTCTCAGTGAGTTGTACTTTTGGTTTAAACAGCCAACTGTCTCTTAGAAAGGACTTTTGTTTAAAGTCCTTTAAAAAAAAAGTCCTTTCAAAAAAAATTCTTTTTTTAATTTTTACTTTTTAATCCCATATGTTTACTCTGATCCTGGAACTTTGTCATTTTGACCTTATCTGCTGATTAAAATATTCTTCATCATCAGCACCTACTGCTCTCCTCTCCTGGTGGTCTCTCCGGAAGGGGTCTTCTCTAGCTCTTCTAGCAGAGGATGGGCACTTCCCCTCTACCCCTGTTGCCAGACCACCCTTACCTATCCTGCAGGGTCAGGTCGGCCTGGCCTTTTATCTGTTGTTCTCTTCTGAGTGGTTAGTTTTTCATAGATACCGTGCTTTGCTTTTGTCAGGATTTACCCTGGACTATCAAAACCCTTATCTTGTGCCAGTGAATCCTAAAAAACAGACCTGATGAGAGAACCAGGAACTCGAACAGATCATATTTATCCTGAATGTTCCGTCCAAAATGAAGAATACATTTCTGAGGTGCCTCAAGATGTCTTAGAAGGGAAGTTTCACCAACTCTGTCACGTAGGGGCATCCATTCTGATTCTGTGTCAATGTTCCTACTTTCCCAGCTAGTAATTCTCTTCCTCAGAAAGCCCACTCTCAGCCGTTTCCTCTCTCAAAGGCAGTTGCTCTTCGAGTCTGCACATGGCACTTGGGGCCTGCTTGTCGTTGGCTACTGCCCTCTGTACCTTGGGTCTAACAGCCTCGGGGCATCAAGATGAAATCGTCTCTTGTTCTAAGACTTAATATAGTTTGGGGCACATGGTAAGCAATAATCACTTTTTTAGTTGATCCAAGTGTTCGACCTTTCTTAATTATTCTAGTACCACAGTTTACTTGTTCTAAGATTTGTCCTCCCCCCCCATTCTAATAACTCTTGCACTTGATGACATATCCTAGTTTAACTGACAGCATTTCTCTTTCTTAGTCGAACATAAACTATAGTGCATCTTACCCTTGATGAAAGCTAGGTTGCAATTAAATACTCTATGATGGTGACGATTCTGATATTTGAAATTTTCCGGTAGCTCCCTGTGCCCCCACAGTGTAGTACCTCACCTTCTCGGCATAGTATACAAACCAGCTCACCCCCAGTGTTAACCCCGGGGCTCAGCCTCCATCCCCAGGTGATGCTGCCAGATCAGCTGCCCGTTGTCCTGAACTTGCTGTAGATTCCGGAATGCACTGTGCTGCCTCCTGGCACTTTGAAAGTGACACACTCATCCCCATTCTTCGCTTTGCCCTTGTCTATCACCTCCCCTCAAAATCTGTTCCTAAGTTCCTTTTCCCAGCTCCAACCTACCCTTGGCAGTCTTTTATCTCCCTGTGGTAAAACCTGTCACACTGCACCATGGACATGCCCGTTGTCCCCCTGAGAAGAGAAAAGGGACAGTGAGGGCCCCCCAGCATTTGCAGCTCTAGTGCAGAGCCCCATGCCTGGCTTGCAGGAAATGCCAGATCATGAAGACAAACGGAGATCATCCTCTGGCTAAAACCAGCTCTTCTTTGCCTACCGCAGGATCTGGATCAATACAGAGCAGCCCGTTATTATTGCTGTTTTTCTAGGGATTTTTTACCCATATATTTCCCAGGTCTTGACTGTTTTTGTAGCACTTTAATTCAGGCTTCAACCACTTCCTAGTCAGATCAGGTGAAATCATTTTCCTTCCCATAGCCTCGGTGTATTTCACACCTAGTAAATCTTTTTTGAAAGAGCTTATTTACCCATTTGACAGATCAAAAGTAGGTAGAGAGGCAGGCAGAGAGAGGGGTGGGGGAGCAGGCTCCCCGCTGAGCAGAGAGCCCGATGTGGGGCTCCATCCCAGGACCCTGAAATCATGACCTGAGCCGAAGGCAGAAGCCTAAACCACTGAGCCACCCAGGAGCCCCCATATCTCGTAATTTTTAATCAACGTGCAAAAAGTATTGTACATATTGATGAAGTTCAAACAAATTCTGTGAAACCGTAGATGGACTTAAAGATACTATTATGTAACAAATATTGTAAAAATTAAGCAAGGAAATAGCAAACATAAAATAACCAAAGCATACAAACTTGGGTAGATACAATAGGTGTGATCATGTTCTACTTCATAAAGAGATGAGTTAATAGATAAATAGAAGTAACTAGACTTTTTAGACGTTAATAAAACTTTGCCTGTTATTTCTTAGCTATATAAAATAGATGGTTTTCTAACAAAAACGCTTATCTTAAAAATATTTAAAAATAAATTTCAGGCTACTCATAAGGTTCTATTTACTTTTCCACTGAAGGAAAAGCTGGTTGTTGTAGTTGTTTGTTTGTTTTAGTCTCCTCCTAGTTTTTATTATTATAATGTGGAATGAGGAATGTTAAAGTGAAAAGTGAATTATTTTATAGACAAAATTCATTACTTGATTCACTTCCTGGTACAGCAGATGGAACTCCTGAAAACATGCCCTTTTGCCTTACAGAAGTGTAACAGTTATGCTTACTTCTGAAACATGCTTGGTGGTGGCCCTAAATAGTGACACCATACTAAACATTTTGAATACTTGCAATTACTTTTTATAGTCATAGGGCTCCAAAAGGCACTGCTAGTCTCTTAGTAGGTATTTCAATAAAGCTAAAAGTTGCCTGACTGTTTAAAAATATTAACAAGGCACAAAACATGGCAGAAGTATTGTCCTCAGATATTATTTTTTTCCATATGCTCCTGATTCCAGACATGACAAGTTATTTCTTAAAATTTTTTTATAAAAGATTTTATTTATTTCTTTGACAGAGATCACAAGTAGGCAGGGTCAGGCAGAGTGAGAGGGGGGAAGCAGGCTCCCTGCTGAGCTGAGAGCCCGATGTGGGACTCGATCCAAGGATTCTGGGATCATGACCTGAGCCGAAGGTAGAGGCTTTAACCCACTGAGCCACCCAGGTGCCCCCATGACAAGTTATTTTTTTTTAAAGATTTTATTTATTTATTTGACAGAGAGAGAGATTACAAGTAGGCAGAGAGGCAGGCAAAGAGAGAGAGGAGGTAGCAGGCTCCCCGTTGAGCAGAGAGCCCAATGTGGGGCTCCATCCCTGGACCCTGAGATCATGACCTGAGCTGAAGGCAGCGGCTTGACCCACAAACCACCCAGGCACCCGACAAGTTATTTTTGATAGATATATATAGAATGTATTTTCCAGTTACAAGAAAAATGGTTCTGCTCTTTTTAATCTTTTTTAAAAATTACATAATTTTTTTAAATTTAAATTTAATTTTTTACCTTTCTTTTCTTTTTTTTAAAAAGATTTTATTTATTTATTTGACAGACAGAGATCACAAGTAGGCAGAGAGACAGGCAGAGAGAGAGAGAGAGAGAAGCAGGCTTCCTGCGGAGCAGAGAGCCCGATGCAGGGCTCAATTCCAGGACCCTGAGATCATGACCCGAGCCGAAGGCAGCAGCCCAAACCACTGAGCCACCCAGGCACCCCAATGTTTTACTTTTCAATATACTACTTAGAATATAAACCCTATTCTATTTTGTAAGAAGGTTACCATTTAAAAAATGGTAATTTTCTCATTGTGTCTTCCCCTCTCATTGCTTTATTTTGAATAAAACATTTCACAATAAACATAACTGATGCTTTCCTTTTGATGGTCCCTCTGTTGGGCATATTGTATATGAGCCATGACAATTAGTTTTACAACATTTATTTATGTTTGTTGATATGTTTTATCATAACTAATTTTACCTCCCTTATCTAGATTCCCCAGCTTTCAGACAGGTGGACACTTAATAAACCATACCCAAGGGATGTATCAAGTACTTCTTAGACATCTCTCAGATCCTTGAGGTCTCATTTTGCCTAGGGATTTGCAATAGGTTCTGCCAGAGGCACCACTGTGACAACTGATGTCCATGGTCTATCTCCTGCTAAGCTCAAGAGGTCACTGGTTTCCAAGTTTATCTATACAATTAATGCACTCCATCAAGTTCTTTTTTTTTTTAATATTAACAAACTTATTTTAAAGTTTATATGGAGAGGCAAAGACTCACAATAGTCAACATAGTGTTGAAGGAGAACAAAGCCTGAGGACTGACTTCAAAGTTTACCATAACGATGGGGCGCCTGGTTGGCTCAGTGGGTTAAGCTTCTGCCTTTGGCTCAGGTCATGATCCCAGGGGCCTGGGGTCGAGTCCCGTATTGGGCTCTCTGCTCAGCAGGGAGCCTGCTTCTCCTCATTTCTCTCTCTGTCTGTCTCTCAAATAGGCATTTGTGATCTCTCTCTCTGTCAAAATAAATAAATAAACCTTTAAAAAAAGTATACCATAACGATAATTGGAAGCAAGATATTGTAATACCACAGAAAGACTAGATTAAAGGAACAGAATATATATTATCAATTATATTTTATATTTAATATAAAAGCAAAAGCAATACAAGAGAGCAAAATACAATCTTTCAAACAAATGGTTCTGGAGTAATGGTGAAGCTAAATGTAAAAATATACAATAAAAATAAAATAAATAATAAAATAAAATAAATCCAGGCAGATATCATACACTCTTCACAAAAATTAACTCAGATTAAATTATAAACCTAAACATGAAACATGTAGAAGGTAATATCGAAGAAAATTTAAATGACCTTGGTTTTGGAAATAACTTTAGCTACAAAAGCACAAGCACTGAATTAAAAATGTCTACTCTGTGAAACAATGCCAAGAGAATGAAAAGGCAAAGCACAGACTGTGAGAAAAAATTTGCAAAATACACATCTGGCAAAGGACTGTTAATCAAAAAGACACAAAGACCCCTTAAAACTCAACAATCGTGGAAAAACCTGATTACAAATGAGCCAAAGACCTTAGCAGATACCTCACAAAAGAAAATATTACAGATGGCAAATAAGCATATAAAAAGATGCTTCACATCATATGTCATCAGGAAAATGCAAATTAAAACAAAAAAGAGACACCAGTACATACCCAGAATCCAGAACACTGACAACAGAACACGAAATGTTGGTGAGGATGTGGAGCAACAGGAATGTTCTTCCATGTCTATTGAGAATAAAGAATGGAAAACAACTTGGCAGTTTCTTACAAAACTAAACATATTCCTGCCAGATGATTCAGCAGTAGCAGTTCTTGGTATTTATCCAAAGAAGATGAAACCTATACCCACAAAGATGTCTATAGTAGTTTTATTCATTACTGACAAAAGCTTGGAAGCAACCAAGATATCCTTTCATAGGTGAAAGTT
Organism: Mustela nivalis; assembly: GCF_964662115.1. NCBI lineage: Eukaryota > Metazoa > Chordata > Mammalia > Carnivora > Mustelidae > Mustela > Mustela nivalis. Next base: position 173,219 of record NW_028135585.1, read on the forward strand.
CAAATCAAGTGTAGTACATGCAAACAATGGAATCTTATTTAATGCTAGAGAAATGAATTACCAAGCCATGAAAAGATATGGATATAAATATTTAATAAATATTTGATTTTAGGCTTCTACCAGTCTATCAATAGTAGTAGTATATTTTAACAGTGAATGCTCAGCATTCAAGAATTTACCTAATAAAATATTTGGGGTTCCATATTTTCAATACTTCAACCTCTATGATTATATTCCTAATAATTTTGAATTGGGGTAAATAAACCTTAATTTTTTGTAACTTGTTTCTTATTGCAAAAGAGCTCAATGAAATTTTAGAAAATAAAAATTTACCAAAAAAAAGTTTAGTTTACTATTGCCAAATAATTTAAAACTTTACCTTATATTCAAATACATATATTTTTCTAAATTGATTTATAGGCTACTAAAACCAAAAACTTTTAGTTATACTAGATTTCATATCATGCAATCAATGCCAGAAAGCCATCTGGCGATGACTTGTCTTAAATAGAGTTAAGATGGGTGTTATTACAATGCAAGATGGAAACAAAGATAGTATAACAATTGAGTGTTACATAACTTTTCTGTTTTGAGCAAGTTACTAATCTACAAAAGGCTTTTATCGGTGACACACTTGGGAATTTAACAAAACTTTTAAACTAGCATGTGCGACTCATTCCTGGAAAACAACACAATCAATAACACTTTCTTTAGATGAAATCATGACTATTTCTCCATTTGAATAAAAAAGGGAGCAACCCCAATAAGTTTATTGAACATGAAAAGTTGAAATGCTATAATGCTCCTAAGAAATTAAATGGTCCAGTCATGAATTACCAAAAAAGGATATAAATTACCAAAGTGTTTGTATAATTGCAATGTACAACTGCCCATTATCGTTCCATAGTGTAGGCTTGTACAAGAACTCTATAAAAGAACTCCACTTCTAAACCGTGGAAAATATGTTCCCTTTCCCCCTATATACAACTATTAAGCCATTCATTTAGCTTTTAAAATATCCACTTAATACAGGCTTTTTACTCATTTGCACAAATACCCAGGAAGTGAAGGAGGGTGTTATACAAATATTAAAGGAAAAGATTGCTCTAGGCAGAGCAAGTAAGTATATAGACTTTGTGTGAACAGCTGGTCTGTTACTTTTGAGGAAAAACAAGGAGGCCAATCAGGAGTTCATAGTGGTGGAGAGAGGAAGAACGTATTGATGTATGACCCTCTAGTACATTGAAACGCCTTCAGTTTTTATTTAATATGAAAGGGGAAGATACCAAAAGACTTTCAAAAGCAGAATAAAATCATCTGACTTGATTTTTAGGTTAAGTTGCTGTACCAAAATAAATTTGCAGGGAGAAAGGAGTGCAGTATGTGTGGAAGTGGGGTTATCAATCAAGTCAATAATTCAGGAACATATGATGGTGTTTTTAGCATACTGGGTGGTAATAGAAGTGGTGAGGTATGGTTTTTATTTTGTATCTATTTTGATGGTGAATATTCTGGTGAACAGGATGGGGTATGTGCAGGACAGACAATATCAACATTTATTTTACCTGCACAAACAGAAGGGTGGAGTCTTCATTCCCTGATATGGAGAGAATTCTGAGTTCAAATGTTCTTTCTGATTAAATGGCATAGTGATGATGAGGATTTAGTCAGTCAGTGAAAGAGAGCAGTAAGCATAGTGTTAAGCGGTAAGACATTATAATACATTTGAACATCAAAAAAAGTTGTGTTGGATCACCCGTTTATGTGAGTAAATAAATAAATAAAGCTTCCTGGGGTTCTGATAGAGGTAAAGAAGACTACTATATGATCCAAAGGGGCACGTGCACCAAATGTTTATAGAAAGCAATATCCACAATAGCCAAACTATGGAAAGAACCTAGATGCCCATCAACAAATGAATGGTATATATTTCAAATTCAAGTCAGAGACGAAAGAAACATCTGGACTCGGTCCTCAGGTACAGGCAGTATTCTGAACTGAGGCTAGAACCAGAGACCATTCTAATGAAAGGCCTCCACAGGTGGGCTCCGACTCAGTTTCCTGTATGTATATTCATTCATGAAATCGCTCTGCGGGTCAACATGCAGAACAAAACCATTTAATAAAAGTGACAATGAGGAGAGGAAAGGGAGGCCAGAAGGCATGTGAATGTGGAGAGGAAGAGCCAGGGGAGGAGGGGGGAGGGGGGGCGGAAAAACTGAGAATCCCTCCCTGTGCTCCTTGCTGCCAGGGAGGTCTGAGGGACTAGTTTCTACCTGGGATCCCAAGTCCAGTACAAAAGTGGCGGGGCCACAGCTCGGGATGAGGGAAGGGGGTCCTCGGCACACGCGCGTGAAGGGGGCTATTGCGCTCGCTGCGGGGGGCACCTCGCCTGGCTCCATCCCCGGCCCGACCCCGTGGGGACCCGGGTGTGGCGCGTCGTCCGGGGTGGTCCCGCTGCCCCGGGGGTCGCGGGAGGCTGGGTCCCGACACCCCCGCGAGCTCGCCGCCCGCGCTTTCTGCTCCAGGTGAGGGCGCAGCGCGGTGTCACTTTACCTGCTCGCAGAGGGTCGTCCTGAGAAGCCATGGGGCAGGGCGGGGCAGCGGGCCGTGGGAGCGGGACAGTGCGGCCTCAGGAGCTGGGCTGGAGCGCGGGAGTGCGGGTGTCCTGCAGTGCGGACTGGGCTGCAGCAGAGCACAGCGGAGCTGCGCGCCCCTCCTCCGCCAGCTCCTCCACCTCCTCTCAGACTCTCCGCTGCGTCCTCCGCGAGCTCACTCCCGGATTCTGCAATTAGCAAAGCCCCTTCTCCGGACCGCCCACGCCCTCGCCCACCTCCCCCTCCGTCCTGAGGCGCGGGCCCGGGGCACGGGCACCGGGAAAGCCCGGGGGGCTTGCGAGGGTGGCCAGCGCCAGCGCTGAGCGGCCTCCTAGCCTGGCTCCCCGAGCGGGTGTCCACCTGCTGCCTGGCTGCAAAAAGATCATCAGCCCTAAACCCCGGCTGCACTCTCGGGTCACTTCGCTGGCTTCCTGATTGTGCCCAAAGCCGGGAACCAGCTTCCCCAGCACAGGCCTGGGCTGAGATGCTTGCCCGCGATCTGTTTAAGCAGTCTCCTCCTCTCCAGGCAGGGTCCGCCATTGCATGATGGCACCCACGAATCACTTAGACCTGGATGTTTTGGTTTTTTGTTTCTTTTTTGGTTATTGGTTATTCCATGACCTCCATGGTAGGTGATCCACAAAGGGAGTGAAAAGAGGACGCCTGATGCATACGCATATGGCCATTCTAGAAAAAGAGCTTGGGGTTCTCTGGGAAGCGCGGCATTGGTCCTTGCACTATGGTTTTGCTGCATCAAATAGTTCCTTCTTCTTCAAATATAAATATATAAATATATTGATCAAGTCACTCGCATGTCTTAGGAGAATGTCATACCTTTAGTAGCAAACTTGAAATCTTGGACATTGGTTTTGATTTTTGTTTTGGTTTGATTTGGTTCGGTTTTTGTAATTTTAAAAATCCCTCCAGCCCTTGGCTGTGTCTGACCTGAGTGCTTTCTGCTGTTTCTGCAACAAAACTGTCAGGGCAGCGAAAACTCTCATTGTTCACAGTGGCGCCCCCTTCTGAACACTTTGTTAATAAAAAGCTTTTTTTTTTTTTTTTTGGCTATTGTAAATGTGAAACAACAATGAGGTATTTCAAAGAGGTGAACCACAGATCAATTTCTCTAAGGGTGGGGTGAGGGTTACTCAAAAAGGAACTTGACAAGGCTTTTAAAGATACCGACAATCATTATAACATAACGTGACTGACTGTTACCGTGCTCTTAACCTGGCAAACACTTGTTGGCTTCCAAGAAAGACGAACATAGTTGAGATGGTTCTAGCGGCCTTCTAGCACAGGGTCTCATGAGGCAGGGATTCTAGCCACTGGCTGTGCAAGGCATGAGGCCTGTTAGTGATTCTATTTTTTCTTCTGCAGAATGGGTCTTTCTGCATTCCAGGTCCTTTCTACCCCAATAAATAATGCGGCGATTCTCTCAGTGAGTTGTACTTTTGGTTTAAACAGCCAACTGTCTCTTAGAAAGGACTTTTGTTTAAAGTCCTTTAAAAAAAAAGTCCTTTCAAAAAAAATTCTTTTTTTTAATTTTTATTTTTTAATCCCATATGTTTACTCTGATCCTGGAACTTTGTCATTTTGACCTTATCTGCTGATTAAAATATTCTTCATCATCAGCACCTACTGCTCTCCTCTCCTGGTGGTCTCTCCGGAAGGGGTCTTCTCTAGCTCTTCTAGCAGAGGATGGGCACTTCCCCTCTACCCCTGTTGCCAGACCACCCTTACCTATCCTGCAGGGTCAGGTCGGCCTGGCCTTTTATCTGTTGTTCTCTTCTGAGTGGTTAGTTTTTCATAGATACCGTGCTTTGCTTTTGTCAGGATTTACCCTGGACTATCAAAACCCTTATCTTGTGCCAGTGAATCCTAAGAAACAGACCTGATGAGAGAACCAGGAACTCGAACAGATCATATTTATCCTGAATGTTCCGTCCAAAATGAAGAATACATTTCTGAGGTGCCTCAAGATGTCTTAGAAGGGAAGTTTCACCAACTCTGTCACGTAGGGGCATCCATTCTGATTCTGTGTCAATGTTCCTACTTTCCCGGCTAGTAATTCTCTTCCTCAGAAAGCCCACTCTCAACCGTTTCCTCTCTCAAAGGCAGTTGCTCTTCGAGTCTGCACATGGCACTTGGGGCCTGCTTGTCGTTGGCTACTGCCCTCTGTACCTTGGGTCTAACAGCTTCAGGGCATCAAGATGAAATCGTCTCTTGTTCTAAGACTTAATATAGTTTGGGGCACATGGTAAGCAATAATCACTTTTTTAGTTGATCCAAGTGTTCGACCTTTCTTAATTATTCTAGTACCACAGTTTACTTGTTCTAAGATTTGTCCTCCCCCCCCCATTCTAATAACTCTTGCACTTGATGACATATCCTAGTTTAACTGACAGCATTTCTCTTTCTTAGTCGAACATAAACTATAGTGCATCTTACCCTTGATGAAAGCTAGGTTGCAATTAAATACTCTATGATGGTGACGATTCTGATATTTGAAATTTTCCGGTAGCTCCCTGTGCCCCCACAGTGTAGTACCTCACCTTCTCGGCATAGTATACAAACCAGCTCACCCCCAGTGTTAACCCCGGGGCTCAGCCTCCATCCCCAGGTGATGCTGCCAGATCAGCTGCCCGTTGTCCTGAACTTGCTGTAGATTCCGGAATGCACTGTGCTGCCTCCTGGCACTTTGAAAGTGACACACTCATCCCCATTCTTCGCTTTGCCCTTGTCTATCACCTCCCCTCAAAATCTGTTCCTAAGTTCCTTTTCCCAGCTCCAACCTACCCTTGGCAGTCTTTTATCTCCCTGTGGTAAAACCTGTCACACTGCACCATGGACATGCCCGTTGTCCCCCTGAGAAGAGAAAAGGGACAGTGAGGGCCCCCCAGCATTTGCAGCTCTAGTGCAGAGCCCCATGCCTGGCTTGCAGGAAATGCCAGATCATGAAGACAAACGGAGATCATCCTCTGGCTAAAACCAGCTCTTCTTTGCCTACCGCAGGATCTGGATCAATACAGAGCAGCCCGTTATTATTGCTGTTTTTCTAGGGATTTTTTACCCATATATTTCCCAGGTCTTGACTCTTTTTGTAGCACTTTAATTCAGGCTTCAACCACTTCCTAGTCAGATCAGGTGAAATCATTTTCCTTCCCATAGCCTCGGTGTATTTCACACCTAGTAAATCTTTTTTGAAAGAGCTTATTTACCCATTTGACAGATCAAAAGTAGGTAGAGAGGCAGGCAGAGAGAGGGGTGGGGGAGCAGGCTCCCCGCTGAGCAGAGAGCCCGATGTGGGGCTCCATCCCAGGACCCTGAAATCATGACCTGAGCCGAAGGCAGAAGCCTAAACCACTGAGCCACCCAGGAGCCCCCATATCTCGTAATTTTTAATCAACGTGCAAAAAGTATTGTACATATTGATCAAGTTCAAACAAATTCTGTGAAACCGTAGATGGACTTAAAGATACTATTATGTATCAAATATTGTAAAAATTAAGCAAGGAAATAGCAAACATAAAATAACCAAAGCATACAAACTTGGGTAGATACAATAGGTGTGATCATGTTCTACTTCATAAAGAGATGAGTTAATAGATAAATAGAAGTAACTAGACTTTTTAGACGTTAATAAAACTTTGCCTGTTATTTCTTAGCTATATAAAATAGATGGTTTTCTAACAAAAACGCTTATCTTAAAAATATTTAAAAATAAATTTCAGGCTACTCATAAGGTTCTATTTACTTTTCCACTGAAGGAAAAGCTGGTTGTTGTAGTTGTTTGTTTGTTTTAGTCTCCTCCTAGTTTTTATTATTATAATGTGGAATGAGGAATGTTAAAGTGAAAAGTGAATTATTTTATAGACAAAATTCATTACTTGATTCACTTCCTGGTACAGCAGATGGAACTCCTGAAAACATGCCCTTTTGCCTTACAGAAGTGTAACAGTTATGCTTACTTCTGAAACATGCTTGGTGGTGGCCCTAAATAGTGACACCATACTAAACATTTTGAATACTTGCAATTACTTTTTATAGTCATAGGGCTCCAAAAGGCACTGCTAGTCTCTTAGTAGGTATTTCAATAAAGCTAAAAGTTGCCTGACTGTTTAAAAATATTAACAAGGCACAAAACATGGCAGAAGTATTGTCCTCAGATATTATTTTTTTCCATATGCTCCTGATTCCAGACATGACAAGTTATTTTTTTAAATTTTTTTATAAAAGATTTTATTTATTTCTTTGACAGAGATCACAAGTAGGCAGGGTCAGGCAGAGTGAGAGGGGGGAAGCAGGCTCCCTGCTGAGCTGAGAGCCCGATGTGGGACTCGATCCAAGGATTCTGGGATCATGACCTGAGCCGAAGGTAGAGGCTTTAACCCACTGAGCCACCCAGGTGCCCCCATGACAAGTTATTTTTTTTTAAAGATTTTATTTATTTATTTGACAGAGAGAGAGATTACAAGTAGGCAGAGAGGCAGGCAAAGAGAGAGAGGAGGTAGCAGGCTCCCCGTTGAGCAGAGAGCCCAATGTGGGGCTCCATCCCTGGACCCTGAGATCATGACCTGAGCTGAAGGCAGCGGCTTGACCCACAAACCACCCAGGCACCCGACAAGTTATTTTTGATAGATATATATAGAATGAATTTTCCAGTTACAAGAAAAATGGTTCTGCTCTTTTTAACCTTTTTTAAAAATTACATAATTTTTGTAAATTTAAATTTTATTTTTTAATGTTTTACCTTTCTTTTCTTTTTTTTAAAAAGATTTTATTTATTTATTTGACAGACAGAGATCACAAGTAGGCAGAGAGACAGGCAGAGAGAGAGAGAGTGAGAGAAGCAGGCTTCCTGCGGAGCAGAGAGCCCGATGCAGGGCTCAATTCCAGGACCCTGAGATCATGACCCGAGCCGAAGGCAGCAGCCCAAACCACTGAGCCACCCAGGCACCACAATGTTTTACTTTTCAATATACTACTTAGAATATAAACCCTATTCTATTTTGTAAGAAGGTTACCATTTAAAAAATGGTAATTTTCTCATTGTGTCTTCCCCTCTCATTGCTTTATTTTGAATAAAACATTTCACAATAAACATAACTGATGCTTTCCTTTTGATGGTCCCTCTGTTGGGCATATTGTATATGAGCCATGACAATTAGTTTTACAACATTTATTTATGTTTGTTGATATGTTTTATCATAACTAATTTTCCCTCCCTTATCTAGATTCCCCAGCTTTCAGACAGGTGGACACTTAATAAACCATACCCAAGGGATGTATCAAGTACTTCTTAGACATCTCTCAGATCCTTGAGGTCTCATTTTGCCTAGGGATTTGCAATAGGTTCTGCCAGAGGCACCACTGTGACAACTGATGTCCATGGTCTATCTCCTGCTAAGCTCAAGAGGTCACTGGTTTCCAAGTTTATCTATACAATTAATGCACTCCATCAAGTTCTTTTTTTTTTAATATTAACAAACTTATTTTAAAGTTTATATGGAGAGGCAAAGACTCACAATAGTCAACATAGTGTTGAAGGAGAACAAAGCCTGAGGACTGACTTCAAAGTTTACCATAACGATGGGGCGCCTGGTTGGCTCAGTGGGTTAAGCTTCTGCCTTTGGCTCAGGTCATGATCCCAGGGGCCTGGGGTCGAGTCCCGTATTGGGCTCTCTGCTCAGCAGGGAGCCTGCTTCTCCTCATTTCTCTCTCTGTCTGTCTCTCAAATAGGCATTTGTGATCTCTCTCTCTGTCAAAATAAATAAATAAACCTTTAAAAAAAGTATACCATAACGATAATTGGAAGCAAGATATTGTAATACCACAGAAAGACTAGATTAAAGGAACAGAATATATATTATCAATTATATTTTATATTTAATATAAAAGCAAAAGCAATACAAGAGAGCAAAATACAATCTTTCAAACAAATGGTTCTGGAGTAATGGTGAAGCTAAATGTAAAAATATACAATAAAAATAAAATAAATAATAAAATAAAATAAATCCAGGCAGATATCATACACTCTTCACAAAAATTAACTCAGATTAAATTATAAACCTAAACATGAAACATGTAGAAGGTAATATAGAAGAAAATTTAAATGACCTTGGTTTTGGAAATAACTTTAGCTACAAAAGCACAAGCACTGAATTTAAAAATGTCTACTCTGTGAAACAATGCCAAGAGAATGAAAAGGCAAAGCACAGACTGTGAGAAAAAATTTGCAAAATACACATCTGGCAAAGGACTGTTAATCAAAAAGACACAAAGACCCCTTAAAACTCAACAATCGTGGAAAAACCTGATTACAAATGAGCCAAAGACCTTAGCAGATACCTCACAAAAGAAAATATTACAGATGGCAAATAAGCATATAAAAAGATGCTTCACATCATATGTCATCAGGAAAATGCAAATTAAAACAAAAAAGAGACACCAGTACATACCCAGAATCCAGAACACTGACAACAGAACACGAAATGTTGGTGAGGATGTGGAGCAATAGGAATGTTCTTCCATGTCTATTGAGAATAAAGAATGGAAAACAACTTGGCAGTTTCTTACAAAACTAAACATATTCTTGCCAGATGATTCAGCAGTAGCAGTTCTTGGTATTTATCCAAAGAAGATGAAACCTATACCCACAAAGATGTCTATAGTAGTTTTATTCATTACTGACAAAAGCTTGGAAGCAACCAAGATATCCTTCCATAGGTGAAAGTTCAAATAAAGTGTAGTACATGCAAACAATGGAATCTTATTTAATGCTAGAGAAATGAATTACCAAGCCATGAAAAGATATGGATATAAATATTTAATAAATATTTGATTTTAGGCTTCTACCAGTCTATCAATAGTAGTAGTATATTTTAAGAGTGAATGCTCAGCATTCAAGAATTTACCTAATAAAATATTTGGGGTTCCATATTTTCAATACTTCAACCTCTATGATTATATTCCTAATAATTTTGAATTGGGGTAAATAAACCTTAATTTTTTGTAACTTGTTTCTTTTTTTTTTTTTTTTTTTTTTTTTTTTTTTAAAGATTTTATTTATTTATTTGTCAGAGAGAGAGTGAGCGAGAGCGAGCATAGGCAGACAGAGTGGAAGGCAGTGTCAGAAGCAGGCTCCCTGCGGAGCAAGGAGCCCGATGTGGGACTCGATCCCAGGACGCTGGGATCATGACCTGAGCCGAAGGCAGCTGCTTAACCAACTGAGCCACCCAGGCGTCCCCTGTAACTTGTTTCTTATTGCAAAAGAGCTCAATGAAATTTTAGAAAATAAAAATTTACCAAAAAAAGTTTAGTTTACTACTGCCAAATAATTTAAAACTTTACCTTATATTCAAATACATATATTTTTCTAAATTGATTTATAGGCTACTAAAACCAAAAACTTTTAGTTATACTAGATTTCATATCATGCAATCAATGCCAGAAAGCCATCTGGCGATGACTTGTCTTAAATAGAGTTAAGATGGGTGTTATTACAATGCAAGATGGAAACAAAGATAGTATAACAATTGAGTGTTACATAACTTTTCTGTTTTGAGCAAGTTACTAATCTACAAAAGGCTTTTATCGGTGACACACTTGGGAATTTAACAAAACTTTTAAACTAGCATGTGCGACTCATTCCTGGAAAACAACACAATCAATAACACTTTCTTTAGATGAAATCATGACTATTTCTCCATTTGAATAAAAAAGGGAGCAACCCCAATAAGTTTATTGAACATGAAAAGTTGAAATGCTATAATGCTCCTAAGAAATTAAATGGTCCAGTCATGAATTACCAAAAAAGGATATAAATTACCAAAGTGTTTGTATAATTGCAATGTACAACTGCCCATTATCGTTCCATAGTGTAGGCTTGTACAAGAACTCTATAAAAGAACTCCACTTCTAAACCGTGGAAAATATGTTCCCTTTCCCCCTATATACAACTATTAAGCCATTCATTTAGCTTTTAAAATATCCACTTAATACAGGCTTTTTACTCATTTGCACAAATACCCAGGAAGTGAAGGAGGGTGTTATACAAATATTAAAGGAAAAGATTGCTCTAGGCAGAGCAAGTAAGTATATAGACTTTGTGTGAACAGCTGGTCTGTTACTTTTGAGGAAAAACAAGGAGGCCAATCAGGAGTTCATAGTGGTGGAGAGAGGAAGAACGTATTGATGTATGACCCTCTAGTACATTGAAACGCCTTCAGTTTTTATTTAATATGAAAGGGGAAGATACCAAAAGACTTTCAAAAGCAGAATAAAATCATCTGACTTGATTTTTAGGTTAAGTTGCTGTACCAAAATAAATTTGCAGGGAGAAAGGAGTGCAGTATGTGTGGAAGTGGGGTTATCAATCAAGTCAATAATTCAGGAACATATGATGGTGTTTTTAGCATACTGGGTGGTAATAGAAGTGGTGAGGTATGGTTTTTATTTTGTATCTATTTTGATGGTGAATATTCTGGTGAACAGGATGGGGTATGTGCAGGACAGACAATATCAACATTTATTTTACCTGCACAAACAGAAGGGTGGAGTCTTCATTCCCTGATATGGAGAGAATTCTGAGTTCAAATGTTCTTTCTGATTAAATGGCATAGTGATGATGAGGATTTAGTCAGTCAGTGAAAGAGAGCAGTAAGCATAGTGTTAAGCGGTAAGACATTATAATACATTTGAACATCAAAAAAAGATGTGTTGGATCACCCGTTTATGTGAGTAAATAAATAAATAAAGCTTCCTGGGGTTCTGATAGAGGTAAAGAAGACTACTATATGATCCAAAGGGGCACGTGCACCAAATGTTTATAGAAAGCAATATCCACAATAGCCAAACTATGGAAAGAACCTAGATGCCCATCAACAAATGAATGGTATATATTTCAAATTCAAGTCAGAGACGAAAGAAACATCTGGACTCGGTCCTCAGGTACAGGCAGTATTCTGAACTGAGGCTAGAACCAGAGACCATTCTAATGAAAGGCCTCCACAGGTGGGCTCCGACTCAGTTTCCTGTATGTATATTCATTCATGAAATCGCTCTGCGGGTCAACATGCAGAACAAAACCATTTAATAAAAGTGACAATGAGGAGAGGAAAGGGAGGCCAGAAGGCATGTGAATGTGGAGAGGAAGAGCCAGGGGAGGAGGGGGGAGGGGGGGCGGAAAAACTGAGAATCCCTCCCTGTGCTCCTTGCTGCCAGGGAGGTCTGAGGGACTAGTTTCTACCTGGGATCCCAAGTCCAGTACAAAAGTGGCGGGGCCACAGCTCGGGATGAGGGAAGGGGGTCCTCGGCACACGCGCGTGAAGGGGGCTATTGCGCTCGCTGCGGGGGGCACCTCGCCTGGCTCCATCCCCGGCCCGACCCCGTGGGGACCCGGGTGTGGCGCGTCGTCCGGGGTGGTCCCGCTGCCCCGGTGGTCGCGGGAGGCTGGGTCCCGACACCCCCGCGAGCTCGCCGCCCGCGCTTTCTGCTCCAGGTGAGGGCGCAGCGCGGTGTCACTTTACCTGCTCGCAGAGGGTCGTCCTGAGAAGCCATGGGGCAGGGCGGGGCAGCGGGCCGTGGGAGCGGGACAGTGCGGCCTCAGGAGCTGGGCTGGAGCGCGGGAGTGCGGGTGTCCTGCAGTGCGGACTGGGCTGCAGCTGAGCACAGCGGAGCTGCGCGCCCCTCCTCCGCCAGCTCCTCCACCTCCTCTCAGACTCTCCGCTGCGTCCTCCGCGAGCTCACTCCCTGATTCTGCAATTAGCAAAGCCCCTTCTCCGGACCGCCCACGCCCTCGCCCACCTCCCCCTCCGTCCTGAGGCGCGGGCCCGGGGCACGGGCACCGGGAAAGCCCGGGGGGCTTGCGAGGGTGGCCAGCGCCAGCGCTGAGCGGCCTCCTAGCCTGGCTCCCCGAGCGGGTGTCCACCTGCTGCCTGGCTGCAAAAAGATCATCAGCCCTAAACCCCGGCTGCACTCTCGGGTCACTTCGCTGGCTTCCTGATTGTGCCCAAAGCCGGGAACCAGCTTCCCCAGCACAGGCCTGGGCTGAGATGCTTGCCCGCGATCTGTTTAAGCAGTCTCCTCCTCTCCAGGCAGGGTCCGCCATTGCATGATGGCACCCACGAATCACTTAGACCTGGATGTTTTGGTTTTTTGTTTCTTTTTTGGTTATTGGTTATTCCATGACCTCCATGGTAGGTGATCCACAAAGGGAGTGAAAAGAGGACGCCTGATGCATACGCATATGGCCATTCTAGAAAAAGAGCTTGGGGTTCTCTGGGAAGCGCGGCATTGGTCCTTGCACTATGGTTTTGCTGCATCAAATAGTTCCTTCTTCTTCAAATATAAATATATAAATATATTGATCAAGTCACTCGCATGTCTTAGGAGAATGTCATACCTTTAGTAGCAAACTTGAAATCTTGGACATTGGTTTTGATTTTTGTTTTGGTTTGATTTGGTTCGGTTTTTGTAATTTTAAAAATCCCTCCAGCCCTTGGCTGTGTCTGACCTGAGTGCTTTCTGCTGTTTCTGCAACAAAACTGTCAGGGCAGCGAAAACTCTCATTGTTCACAGTGGCGCCCCCTTCTGAACACTTTGTTAATAAAAAGCTTTTTTTTTTTTTTTTTTTGGCTATTGTAAATGTGAAACAACAATGAGGTATTTCAAAGAGGTGAACCACAGATCAATTTCTCTAAGGGTGGGGTGAGGGTTACTCAAAAAGGAACTTGACAAGGCTTTTAAAGATACCGACAATCATTATAACATAACGTGACTGACTGTTACCGTGCTCTTAACCTGGCAAACACTTGTTGGCTTCCAAGAAAGACGAACATAGTTGAGATGGTTCTAGCGGCCTTCTAGCACAGGGTCTCATGAGGCAGGGATTCTAGCCACTGGCTGTGCAAGGCATGAGGCCTGTTAGTGATTCTATTTTTTCTTCTGCAGAATGGGTCTTTCTGCATTCCAGGTCCTTTCTACCCCAATAAATAATGCGGCGATTCTCTCAGTGAGTTGTACTTTTGGTTTAAACAGCCAACTGTCTCTTAGAAAGGACTTTTGTTTAAAGTCCTTTAAAAAAAAAGTCCTTTCAAAAAAAATTCTTTTTTTAATTTTTATTTTTTAATCCCATATGTTTACTCTGATCCTGGAACTTTGTCATTTTGACCTTATCTGCTGATTAAAATATTCTTCATCATCAGCACCTACTGCTCTCCTCTCCTGGTGGTCTCTCCGGAAGGGGTCTTCTCTAGCTCTTCTAGCAGAAGATGGGCACTTCACCTCTACCCCTGTTGCCAGACCAACCTTACCTATCCTGCAGGGTCAGGTCGGCCTGGCCTTTTATCTGTTGTTCTCTTCTGAGTGGTTAGTTTTTCATAGATACCGTGCTTTGCTTTTGTCAGGATTTACCCTGGACTATCAAAACCCTTATCTTGTGCCAGTGAATCCTAAGAAACAGACCTGATGAGAGAACCAGGAACTCGAACGGATCATATTTATCCTGAATGTTCCGTCCAAAATGAAGAATACATTTCTGAGGAGCCTCAAGATGTCTTAGAAGGGAAGTTTCACCAACTCTGTCACGTAGGGGCATCCATTCTGATTCTGTGTCAATGTTCCTATTTTCCCAGCTAGTAATTCTCTTCCTCAGAAAGCCCACTCTCAACCGTTTCCTCTCTCAAAGGCAGTTGCTCTTCGAGTCTGCACATGGCACTTGGGGCCTGCTTGTCGTTGGCTACTGCCCTCTGTACCTTGGGTCTAACAGCTTCGGGGCATCAAGATGAAATCGTCTCTTGTTCTAAGACTTAATATAGCTTGGGGCACATGGTAAGCAATAATCACTTTTTTAGTTGATCCAAGTGTTCGACCTTTCTTAATTATTCTATTACCACAGTTTACTTGTTCTAAGATTTGTCCTCCCCCCCCCCATTCTAATAACTCTTGCACTTGATGACATATCCTAGTTTAACTGACAGCATTTCTCTTTCTTAGTCGAACATAAACTATAGTGCATCTTACCCTTGATGAAAGCTAGGTTGCAATTAAATACTCTATGATGGTGACGATTCTGATATTTGAAATTTTCCGGTAGCTCCCTGTGCCCCCACAGTGTAGTACCTCACCTTCTCGGCATAGTATACAAACCAGCTCAACCCCAGTGTTAACCCCGGGGCTCAGCCTCCATCCCCAGGTGATGCTGCCAGATCAGCTGCCCGTTGTCCTGAACTTGCTGTAGATTCCGGAATGCACTGTGCTGCCTCCTGGCACTTTGAAAGTGACACACTCATCCCCATTCTTCGCTTTGCCCTTGTCTATCACCTCCCCTCAAAATCTGTTCCTAAGTGCCTTTTCCCAGCTCCAACCTACCCTTGGCAGTCTTTTATCTCCCTGTGGTAAAACCTGTCACACTGCACCATGGACATGCCCGTTGTCCCCCTGAGAAGAGAAAAGGGACAGTGAGGGCCCCCCAGCATTTGCAGCTCTAGTGCAGAGCCCCATGCCTGGCTTGCAGGAAATGCCAGATCATGAAGACAAACGTAGATCATCCTCTGGCTAAAACCAGCTCTTCTTTGCCTACCGCAGGATCTGGATCAATACAGAGCAGCCCGTTATTATTGCTGTTTTTCTAGGGATTTTTTACCCATATATTTCCCAGGTCTTGACTCTTTTTGTAGCACTTTAATTCAGGCTACAACCACTTCCTAGTCAGATCAGGTGAAATCATTTTCCTTCCCATAGCCTCGGTGTATTTCACACCTAGTAAATCTTTTTTGAAAGAGCTTATTTACCCATTTGACAGATCAAAAGTAGGTAGAGAGGCAGGCAGAGAGAGGGGTGGGGGAGCAGGCTCCCCGCTGAGCAGAGAGCCCGATGTGGGGCTCCATCCCAGGACCCTGAAATCATGACCTGAGCCGAAGGCAGAAGCCTAAACCACTGAGCCACCCAGGAGCCCCCATATCTCGTAATTTTTAATCAACGTGCAAAAAGTATTGTACATATTGATGAAGTTCAAACAAATTCTGTGAAACCGTAGATGGACTTAAAGATACTATTATGTATCAAATATTGTAAAAATTAAGCAAGGAAATAGCAAACATAAAATAACCAAAGCATACAAACTTGGGTAGATACAATAGGTGTGATCATGTTCTACTTCATAAAGAGATGAGTTAATAGATAAATAGAAGTAACTAGACTTTTTAGACGTTAATAAAACTTTGCCTGTTATTTCTTAGCTATATAAAATATATGGTTTTCTAACAAAAACGCTTATCTTAAAAATATTTAAAAATAAATTTCAGGCTACTCATAAGGTTCTATTTACTTTTCCACTGAAGGAAAAGCTGGTTGTTGTAGTTGTTTGTTTGTTTTAGTCTCCTCCTAGTTTTTATTATTATAATGTGGAATGAGGAATGTTAAATTGAAAAGTGAATCATTTTATAGACAAAATTCATTACTTGATTCACTTCCTGGTACAGCAGATGGAACTCCTGAAAACATGCCCTTTTGCCTTACAGAAGTATAACAGTTATGCTTACTTCTGAAACATGCTTGGTGGTGGCCCTAAATAGTGACACCATACTAAACATTTTGAATATTTGCAATTACTTTTTATAGTCATAGGGCTCCAAAAGGCACTGCTAGTCTCTTAGTAGGTATTTCAATAAAGCTAAAAGTTGCCTGACTGTTTAAAAATATTAACAAGGCACAAAACATGGCAGAAGTATTGTCCTCAGATATTATTTTTTTCCATATGCTCCTGATTCCAGACATGACAAGTTATTTCTTAAAATTTTTTTATAAAAGATTTTATTTATTTCTTGGACAGAGATCACAAGTAGGCAGGGTCAGGCAGAGTGAGAGGGGGGAAGCAGGCTCCCTGCTGAGCTGAGAGCCCGATGTGGGACTCGATCCAAGGATTCTGGGATCATGACCTGAGCCGAAGGTAGAGGCTTTAACCCACTGAGACACCCAGGTGCCCCCATGACAAGTTATTTTTTTTTAAAGATTTTATTTATTTATTTGACAGAGAGAGAGATTACAAGTAGGCAGAGAGGCAGGCAAAGAGAGAGAGGAGGTAGCAGGCTCCCCGTTGAGCAGAGAGCCCAATGTGGGGCTCCATCCCTGGACCCTGAGTTCATGACCTGAGCTGAAGGCAGCGGCTTAACCCACAAACCACCCAGGCACCCGACAAGTTATTTTTGATAGATATATATAGAATGTATTTTCCAGTTACAAGAAAAATGGTTCTGCTCTTTTTAACCTTTTTTAAAAATTACATAATTTTTGTAAATTTAAATTTTATTTTTTAATGTTTTACCTTTATTTTCTTTTTTTTAAAAAGATTTTATTTATTTATTTGACAGACAGAGATCACAAGTAGGCAGAGAGACAGGCAGAGAGAGAGAGAGAGAGAGAAGCAGGCTTCCTGCGGAGCAGAGAGCCCGATGCAGGGCTCAATTCCAGGACCCTGAGATCATGACCCGAGCCGAAGGCAGCAGCCCAAACCACTGAGCCACCCAGGCACCCCAATGTTTTACTTTTCAATATACTACTTAGAATATAAACCCTATTCCATTTTGTAAGAAGGTTACCATTTAAAAAATGGTAATTTTCTCATTGTGTCTTCCCCTCTCATTGCTTTATTTTGAATAAAACATTTCACAATAAACATAACTGATGCTTTCCTTTTGATGGTCCCTCTGTTGGTCATATTGTATATGAGCCATGACATTTAGTTTTACAACATTTATTCATGTTTGTTGATATGTTTTATCATAACTAATTTTCCCTCCCTTATCTAGATTCCCCAGCTTTCAGACAGGTGGACACTTAATAAACCATACCCAAGGGATGTATCAAGTACTTCTTAGACATCTCTCAGATCCTTGAGGTCTCATTTTGCCTAGGGATTTGCAATAGGTTCTGCCAGAGGCACCACTGTGACAACTGATGTCCATGGTCTATCTCCTGCTAAGCTCAAGAGGTCACTGGTTTCCAAGTTTATCTATACAATTAATGCACTCCATCAAGTTCTTTTTTTTTTTTTAATATTAACAAACTTATTTTAAAGTTTATATGGAGAGGCAAAGACTCACAATAGTCAACATAGTGTTGAAGGAGAACAAAGCCTGAGGACTGACTTCAAAGTTTACCATAACGATGGGGCGCCTGGTTGGCTCAGTGGGTTAAGCTTCTGCCTTTGGCTCAGGTCATGATCCCAGGGGCCTGGGGTCGAGTCCCGTATTGGGCTCTCTGCTCAGCAGGGAGCCTGCTTCTCCTCATTTCTCTCTCTGTCTGTCTCTCTGCCTATTTGTGATCTCTCTCGCTGTCAAATAAATAAATAAACCTTTAAAAAAAGTATACCATAACGATAATTGGAAGCAAGATATTGTAATACCACAGAAAGACTAGATTAAAGGAACAGAATATATATTATCAATTATATTTTATATTTCATATAAAAGCAAAAGCAATACAAGAGAGCAAAATACAATCTTTTAAACAAATGGTTCTGGAGTAATGGTGAAGCTAAATGTAAAAATATGGGGTTCTGATAGAGGTAAAGAAGACTACTATATGATCCAAAGGGGCACGTGCACCAAATGTTTATAGCAGCAATATCCACAATAGCCAAACTATGGAAAGAACCTAGATGCCCATCAACAAATGAATGGTATATATTTCAAATTCAAGTCAGAGATGAAAGAAACATCTGGACTCGGTCCTCAGGTACAGGCAGTATTCTGAACTGAGGCTAGAACCAGAGACCATTCTAATGAAAGGCCTCCACAGGTGGGCTCCGACTCAGTTTCCTGTATGTATATTCATTCATGAAATCGCTCTGCAGGTCAACATGCAGAACAAAACCATTTAATAAAAGTGACAATGAGGAGAGGAAAGGGAGGCCAGAAGGCTTGTGAATGTGGAGAGAGGAAGAGCCAGGGGAGGAGGGGGGCGGGGGGGGGGGCGGAAAAACTGAGAATCCCTCCCTGTGCTCCTTGCTGCCAGGGAGGTCTGAGGGACTAGTTTCTACCTGGGATCCCAAGTCCAGTACAAAAGTGGCGGGGCCACAGCTCGGGATGAGGGAAGGGGGTCCTCGGCACACGCGCGTGGGGGTGCCAAACGAAGGGGGCTATTGTGCTCGCTGCGGGGGGCACCTCGCCTGGCTCCATCCCCAGCCCGACCCCGTGGGGACCCGGGTGCGGCGCGTGGTCCGGGGTGGTCCCGCTGCCCCGGGGGTCGCGGGAGGCTGGGTCCCGACACCCCCGCGAGCTCGCCGCCCGCGCTTTCTGCTCCAGGTGAGGGCGCAGCGCAGTGTCACTTTACCTCCTCGCAGAGGGTCGTCCTGAGAAGCCATGGGGCAGGGCGGGGCAGCGGGCCGGGCCGTGGGAGCAGGACAGCGCGGCCTCAGGAGTTGGGCTAGGAGCGCGGGAGTGCGGGTGTCCTGCAGTGCGGACTGGGCTGCAGCAGAGCACAGCGGAGCTGCGCGCCCCTCCTCCGCCAGCTCCTCCACCTCCTCTCAGACTCTCCGCTGCGTCCTCCGCGAGCTCACTTCCGGATTCTGCAATTAGCAAAGCCCCTTCTCCGGACCGCCCACGCCCTCGCCCACCTCCCCCTCCGTCCTGAGGCGCGGGCCCGGGGCACGGGCACCGGGAAAGCCCGGGGGGCTTGCGAGGGTGGCCAGCGCCAGCGCTGAGCGGCCTCCTAGCCTGGCTCCCCGAGCGGGTGTCCACCTGCTGCCTGGCTGCAAAAAGATCATCAGCCCTAAACCCCGGCTGCACTCTCGGGTCACTTCGCTGGCTTCCTGATTGTGCCCAAAGCCGGGAACCAGCTTCCCCAGCTCAGGCCTGGGCTGAGATGCTTGCCCACGATCTGTTTAAGCAGTCTCCTCCTCTCCAGGCAGGGTCCGCCATTGCATGATGGCACCCACGAATCACTTAGACCTGGATGTTTTTTGGTTTTTTGTTTCTTTTTTGGTTATTGGTTATTACATGACCTCCATGGTAGGTGATCCACAAAGGGAGTGAAAAGAGGACGCCTGATGCATACGCATATGGCCATTCTAGAAAAAGAGCTTGGGGTTCTCTGGGAAGCGCGGCATTGGTCCTTGCACTATGGTTTTGCTGCATCAAATAGTTCCTTCTTCTTCAAATATAAATATATAAATATATTGATCAAGTCACTCGCATGTCTTAGGAGAATGTCATACCTTTAGTAGCAAACTTGAAATCTTGGACATTGGTTTTGATTTTTGTTTTGGTTTGATTTGGTTCGGTTTTTGTAATTTTAAAAATCCCTCCAGCCCCCGGCTGTGTCTGACCTGAGTGCTTTCTGCTGTTTCTGCAACAAAACTGTCAGGGCAGCGAAAACTCTCATTGTTAACAGTGGCGCCCCCTTCTGAACACTTTGTTAATAAAAAGCTTTTTTTTTTTTTTTTTTGGCTATTGTAAATGTGAAACAACAATGAGGTATTTCAAAGAGGTGAACCACAGGTAAATTTCTCTAAGTGTGGGTGAGGGTTACTCAAAAAGGAACTTGACAAGGCTTTTAAAGATACCGACAATCATTATAACATAACGTGACTGATTGTTACCGTGCTCTTAACCTGGCAAACACTTGTTGGCTTCCAAGAAAGACGAACATAGTTGAGATGGTTCTAGCGGCCTTCTAGCACAGGGTCTCATGAGGCAGGGATTCTAGCCACTGGCTGTGCAAGGCATGAGGCCTGTTAGTGATTCTATTTTTTCTTCTGCAGAATGGGTCTTTCTGCATTCCAGGTCCTTTCTACCCCAATAAATAATGCGGCGATTCTCTCAGTGAGTTGTACTTTTGGTTTAAACAGCCAACTGTCTCTTAAAAAGGACTTTTGTTTAAAGTCCTTTAAAAAAAAAGTCCTTTCAAAAAAAACTTTTTTTTTAATTTTTATTTTTTAATCCCATATGTTTACTCTGATCCTGGAACTTTGTCATTTTGACCTTCTCTGCTGATTAAAATATTCTTCATCATCAGCACCTACTGCTCTCCTCTCCTGGTGGTCTCTCCGGAAGGGGTCTTCTCTAGCTCTTCTAGCAGAGGATGGGCACTTCCCCTCTACCCCTGTTGCCAGACCAACCTTACCTATCCTGCAGGGTCAGGTCGGCCTGGCCTTTTATCTGTTGTTCTCTTCTGAGTGGTTAGTTTTTCATAGATACCGTGCTTTGCTTTTGTCAGGATTTACCCTGGACTATCAAAACCCTTATCTTGTGCCAGTGAATCCTAAGAAACAGACCTGATGAGAGAACCAGGAACTCGAACAGATCATATTTATCCTGAATGTTCCGTCCAAAATGAAGAATACATTTCTGAGGAGCCTCAAGATGTCTTAGAAGGGAAGTTTCACCAACTCTGTCACGTAGGGGCATCAATTCTGATTCTGTGTCAATGTTCCTACTTTCCCAGCTAGTAATTCTCTTCCTCAGAAAGCCCACTCTCAACCGTTTCCTCTCTCAAAGGCAGTTGCTCTTCGAGTCTGCACTTGGCACTTGGGGCCTGCTTGTCGTTGGCTACTGCCCTCTGTACCTTGGGTCTAACAGCTTGGGGCATCAAGATGAAATCGTCTCTTGTTCTAAGACTTAATATAGTTTGGGGCACATGGTAAGCAATAATCACTTTTTTAGTTGATCCAAGTGTTCGACCTTTCTTAATTATTCTAGTACCACAGTTTACTTGTTCTAAGATTTGTCCTCCCCCCCCCATTCTAATCACTCTTGCACTTGATGACATATCCTAGTTTAACTGACAGCATTTCTCTTTCTTAGTCGAACATAAACTATAGTGCATCTTACCCTTGATGAAAGCTAGGTTGCAATTAAATACTCTATGATGGTGACGATTCTGATATTTGAAATTTTCCGGTAGCTCCCTGTGCCCCCACAGTGTAGTACCTCACCTTCTCGGCATAGTATACAAACCAGCTCACCCCCAGTGTTAACCCCGGGGCTCAGCCTCCATCCCCAGGTGATGCTGCCAGATCAGCTGCCCGTTGTCCTGAACTTGCTGTAGATTCCCGAATGCACTGTGCTGCCTCCTGGCACTTTGAAAGTGACACACTCATCCCCATTCTTCGCTTTGCCCTTGTCTATCACCTCCCCTCAAAATCTGTTCCTAAGTGCCTTTTCCCAGCTCCAACCTACCCTTGGCAGTCTTTTATCTCCCTGTGGTAAAACCTGTCACACTGCACCATGGACATGCCCGTTGTCCCCCTGAGAAGAGAAAAGGGACAGTGAGGGCCCCCCAGCATTTGCAGCTCTAGTGCAGAGCCCCATGCCTGGCTTGCAGGAAATGCCAGATCATGAAGACAAACGGAGATCATCCTCTGGCTAAAACCAGCTCTTCTTTGCCTACCGCAGGATCTGGATCAATACAGAGCAGCCCGTTATTATTGCTGTTTTTCTAGGGATTTTTTACCCATATATTTCCCAGGTCTTGACTCTTTTGGTAGCACTTTAATTCAGGCTTCAACCACTTCCTAGTCAGATCAGGTGAAATCATTTTCCTTCCCATAGCCTCGGTGTATTTCACACCTAGTAAATCTTTTTTGAAAGATCTTATTTACCCATTGGACAGATCAAAAGTAGGTAGAGAGGCAGGCAGAGAGAGGGGTGGGGGAGCAGGCTCCCCGCTGAGCAGAGAGCCCGATGTGGGGCTCCATCCCAGGACCCTGAAATCATGACCTGAGCCGAAGGCAGAGGCCTAAACCACTGAGCCACCCAGGAGCCCCCATATCTCGTAATTTTTAATCAACGTGCAAAAAGTATTGTACATATTGATGAAGTTCAAACAAATTCTGTGAAACCGTAGATGGACTTAAAGATACTATTATGTATCAAATATTGTAAAAATTAAGCAAGGAAATAGCAAACATAAAATAACCAAAGCATACAAACTTGGGTAGATACAATAGGTGTGATCATGTTCTACTTCATAAAGAGATGAGTTAATAGATAAATAGAAGTAACTAGACTTTTTAGACGTTAATAAAACTTTGCCTGTTATTTCTTAGCCATATAAAATATATGGTTTTCTAACAAAAACGCTTATCTTAAAAATATTTAAAAATAAATTTCAGGCTACTCATAAGGTTCTATTTACTTTTCCACTGAAGGAAAAGCTGGTTGTTGTAGTTGTAGTTGTTTGTTTGTTTTAGTCTCCTCCTAGTTTTTATTATTATAATGTGGAATGAGGAATGTTAAATTGAAAAGTGAATTATTTTATAGACAAAATTCATTACTTGATTCACTTCCTGGTACAGCAGATGGAACTCCTGAAAACATGCCCTTTTGCCTTACAGAAGTGTAACAGTTATGCTTACTTCTGAAACATGCTTGGTGGTGGCCCTAAATAGTGACACCATACTAAACATTTTGAATATTTGCAATTAATTTTTATAGTCATAGGGCTCCAAAAGGCACTGCTAGTCTCTTAGTAGGTATTTCAATAAAGCTAAAAGTTGCCTGACTGTTTAAAAATATTAACAAGGCACAAAACATGGCAGAAGTATTGTCCTCAGATATTATTTTTTTCCATATGCTCCTGATTCCAGACATGACAAGTTATTTTTTTAAATTTTTTTATAAAAGATTTTATTTATTTCTTTGACAGAGATCACAAGTAGGCAGGGTCAGGCAGAGTGAGAGGGGGGAAGCAGGCTCCCTGCTGAGCTGAGAGCCCGATGTGGGACTCGATCCAAGGATTCTGGGATCATGACCTGAGCCGAAGGTAGAGGCTTTAACCCACTGAGCCACCCAGGTGCCCCAATGACAAGTTATTTTTTTTAAAGATTTTATTTATTTATTTGACAGAGAGAGAGATTACAAGTAGGCAGAGAGGCAGGCAAAGAGAGAGAGGAGGTAGCAGGCTCCCCGTTGAGCAGAGAGCCCAATGTGGGGCTCCATCCCTGGACCCTGAGATCATGACCTGAGCTGAAGGCAGCGGCTTGACCCACAAACCACCCAGGCACCCGACAAGTTATTTTTGATAGATATATATAGAATGTATTTTCCAGTTATAAGAAAAATGGTTCTGCTCTTTTTAATCTTTTTTAAAAATTACATAATTTTTTAAAATTTAAATTTAATTTTTTAATGTTTTACCTTTCTTTTCTTTTTTTTAAAAAGATTTTATTTATTTATTTGACAGACAGAGATCACAAGTAGGCAGAGAGACAGGCAGAGAGAGAGAGAGAGAGAAGCAGGCTTCCTGCGGAGCAGAGAGCCCGATGCAGGGCTCAATTCCAGGACCCTGAGATCATGACCCGAGCCGAAGGCAGCAGCCCAAACCACTGAGCCACCCAGGCACCCCAATGTTTTACTTTTCAATATACTACTTAGAATATAAACCCTATTCCATTTTGTAAGAAGGTTACCATTTAAGAAATGGTAATTTTCTCATTGTGTCTTCCCCTCTCATTGCTTTATTTTGAATAAAACATTTCACAATAAACATAACTGATGCTTTCCTTTTGATGGTCCCTCTGTTGGGCATATTGTATATGAGCCATGACAATTAGTTTTACAACATTTATTCATGTTTGTTGATATGTTTTATCATAACTAATTTTCCCTCCCTTATCTAGATTCCCCAGCTTTCAGACAGGTGGACACTTAATAAACCATACCCAAGGGATGTATCCAGTACTTCTTAGACATCTCTCAGATCCTTGAGGTCTCATTTTGCCTAGGGATTTGCAATAGGTTCTGCCAGAGGCACCACTGTGACAACTGATGTCCATGGTCTATCTCCTGCTAAGCTCAAGAGGTCACTGGTTTCCAAGTTTATCTATACAATTAATGCACTCCATCAAGTTCTTTTTTTTTTTAATATTAACAAACTTATTTTAAAGTTTATATGGAGAGGCAAAGACTCACAATAGTCAACATAGTGCTGAAGGAGAACAAAGCCTGAGGACTGACTTCAAAGTTTACCATAACGATGGGGCGCCTGGTTGGCTCAGTGGGTTAAGCTTCTGCCTTTGGCTCAGGTCATGATCCCAGGGGCCTGGGGTCGAGTCCCAGGGGCCTGGGGTCGAGTCCCGTATTGGGCTCTCTGCTCAGCAGGGAGCCTGCTTCTCCTCATTTCTCTCTCTGTCTGTCTCTCTGCCTATTTGTGATCTCTCTCTCTGTCAAATAAATAAATAAACCTTTAAAAAAAGTATACCATAACGATAATTGGAAGCAAGATATTGTAATACCACAGAAAGACTAGATTAAAGGAACAGAATATATATTATCAATTATATTTTATATTTAATATAAAAGCAAAAGCAATACAAGAGAGCAAAATACAATCTTTCAAACAAATGGTTCTGGAGTAATGGTGAAGCTAAATGTAAAAATATAAAATAAAAATAAAATAAATAATAAAATAAAATAAATCCAGGCAGATATCATACACTCTTCACAAAAATTAACTCAGATTAAATTATAAACCTAAACATGAAACATGTAGAAGGTAATATAGAAGAAAATTTAAATGACCTTGGTTTTGGAAATAACTTTAGCTTCAAAAGCACAAGCACTGAATTTAAAAATGTCTACTCTGTGAAACAATGCCAAGAGAATGAAAAGGCAAAGCACAGACTGTGAGAAAAAATTTGCAAAATACATATCTGGCAAAGGACTGTTAATCAAAAAGACACAAAGACCCCTTAAAACTCAACAATCGTGGAAAAACCTGATTACAAATGAGCCAAAGACCTTAGCAGATACCTCACAAAAGAAAATATTACAGATGGCAAATAGGCATATAAAAAGATGCTTCACATCATATATCATCAGTAAAATGCAAATTAAAACAAAAAAGAGTCACCAGTACATACCCAGAATCCAGAACACTGACAACAGAACACGAAATGTTGGTGAGGATGTGGAGCAACAGGAATGTTCTTCCATGTCTATTGAGAATAAAGAATGGAAAACAACTTGGCAGTTTCTTACAAAACTAAACATATTCTTGCCAGATGATTCAGCAGTAGCAGTTCTTGGTATTTATCCAAAGAAGATGAAACCTATACCCACAAAGATGTCTATAGTAGTTTTATTCATTACTGACAAAAGCTTGGAAGCAACCAAGATATCCTTTCATAGGTGAAAGTTCAAATAAAGTGTAGTACATGCAAACAATGGAATCTTATTTAATGCTAGAGAAATGAATTACCAAGCCATGAAAAGATATGGATATAAATATTTAATAAATATTTGATTTTAGGCTTCTACCAGTCTATCAATAGTAGTAGTATATTTTAACAGTAAATGCTCAGCATTCAAGAATTTACCTAATAAAATATTTGGGGTTCCATATTTTAAATACTTCAACCTCTATGATTATATTCCTAATAATTTTGAATTGGGGTAAATAAACCTTAATTTTTTGTAACTTGTTTCTTATTGCAAAAGAGCTCAATGAAATTTTAGAAAATAAAAATTTACCAAAAAAAAGTTTAGTTTACTATTGCCAAATAATTTAAAACTTTACCTTATATTCAAATACATATATTTTTCTAAATTGATTTATAGGCTACTAAAACCAAAAACTTTTAGTTATACTAGATTTCATATCATGCAATCAATGCCAGAAAGCCATCTGGCGATGACTTGTCTTAAATAGAGTTAAGATGGGTGTTATTACAATGCAAGATGGAAACAAAGATAGTATAACAATTGAGTGTTACATAACTTTTCTGTTTTGAGCAAGTTACTAATCTACAAAAGGCTTTTATCGGTGACACACTTGGGAATTTAACAAAACTTTTAAACTAGCATGTGCGACTCATTCCTGGAAACCAACACAATCAATAACACTTTCTTTAGATGAAATCATGACTATTTCTCCATTTGAATAAAAAAGGGAGCAACCCCAATAAGTTTATTGAACATGAAAATTTGAAATGCTATAATGCTCCTAAGGAATTAAATGGTCCAGTCATGAATTACCAAAAAAGGATATAAATTACCAAAGTGTTTGTATAATTGCAATGTACAACTGCCCATTATCGTTCCATAGTGTAGGCTTGTACAAGAACTCTATAAAAGAACTCCACTTCTAAACCGTGGAAAATATGTTCCCTTTCCCCCTATATACAACTATTAAGCCATTCATTTAGCTTTTAAAATATCCACTTAATACAGGCTTTTTACTCATTTGCACAAATACCCAGGAAGTGAAGGAGGGTGTTATACAAATATTAAAGGAAAAGATTGCTCTAGGCAGAGCAAGTAAGTATATAGACTTTGTGTGAACAGCTGGTCTGTTACTTTTGAGGAAAAACAAGGAGGCCAATCAGGAGTTCATAGTGGTGGAGAGAGGAAGAACGTATTGATGTATGACCCTCTAGTACATTGAAACGCCTTCAGTTTTTATTTAATATGAAAGGGGAAGATACCAAAAGACTTTCAAAAGCAGAATAAAATCATCTGACTTGATTTTTAGGTTAAGTTGCTGTACCAAAATAAATTTGCAGGGAGAAAGGAGTGCAGTATGTGTGGAAGTGGGGTTATCAATCAAGTCAATAATTCAGGAACATATGATGGTGTTTTTAGCATACTGGGTGGTAATAGAAGTGGTGAGGTATGGTTTTTATTTTGTATCTATTTTGATGGTGAATATTCTGGTGAACAGGATGGGGTATGTGCAGGACAGACAATATCAACATTTATTTTACCTGCACAAACAGAAGGGTGGAGTCTTCATTCCCTGATATGGAGAGAATTCTGAGTTCAAATGTTCTTTCTGATTAAATGGCATAGTGATGATGAGGATTTAGTCAGTCAGTGAAAGAGAGCAGTAAGCATAGTGTTAAGCGGTAAGACATTATAATACATTTGAACATCAAAAAAAGATGTGTTGGATCACCCGTTTATGTGAGTAAATAAATAAATAAAGCTTCCTGGGGTTCTGATAGAGGTAAAGAAGACTACTATATGATCCAAAGGGGCACGTGCACCAAATGTTTATAGAAAGCAATATCCACAATAGCCAAACTATGGAAAGAACCTAGATGCCCATCAACAAATGAATGGTATATATTTCAAATTCAAGTCAGAGACGAAAGAAACATCTGGACTCGGTCCTCAGGTACAGGCAGTATTCTGAACTGAGGCTAGAACCAGAGACCATTCTAATGAAAGGCCTCCACAGGTGGGCTCCGACTCAGTTTCCTGTATGTATATTCATTCATGAAATCGCTCTGCGGGTCAACATGCAGAACAAAACCATTTAATAAAAGTGACAATGAGGAGAGGAAAGGGAGGCCAGAAGGCATGTGAATGTGGAGAGGAAGAGCCAGGGGAGGAGGGGGGAGGGGGGGCGGAAAAACTGAGAATCCCTCCCTGTGCTCCTTGCTGCCAGGGAGGTCTGAGGGACTAGTTTCTACCTGGGATCCCAAGTCCAGTACAAAAGTGGCGGGGCCACAGCTCGGGATGAGGGAAGGGGGTCCTCGGCACACGCGCGTGAAGGGGGCTATTGCGCTCGCTGCGGGGGGCACCTCGCCTGGCTCCATCCCCGGCCCGACCCCGTGGGGACCCGGGTGTGGCGCGTCGTCCGGGGTGGTCCCGCTGCCCCGGGGGTCGCGGGAGGCTGGGTCCCGACACCCCCGCGAGCTCGCCGCCCGCGCTTTCTGCTCCAGGTGAGGGCGCAGCGCGGTGTCACTTTACCTGCTCGCAGAGGGTCGTCCTGAGAAGCCATGGGGCAGGGCGGGGCAGCGGGCCGTGGGAGCGGGACAGTGCGGCCTCAGGAGCTGGGCTGGAGCGCGGGAGTGCGGGTGTCCTGCAGTGCGGACTGGGCTGCAGCCGAGCACAGCGGAGCTGCGCGCCCCTCCTCCGCCAGCTCCTCCACCTCCTCTCAGACTCTCCGCTGCGTCCTCCGCGAGCTCACTCCCGGATTCTGCAATTAGCAAAGCCCCTTCTCCGGACCGCCCACGCCCTCGCCCACCTCCCCCTCCGTCCTGAGGCGCGGGCCCGGGGCACGGGCACCGGGAAAGCCCGGGGGGCTTGCGAGGGTGGCCAGCGCCAGCGCTGAGCGGCCTCCTAGCCTGGCTCCCCGAGCGGGTGTCCACCTGCTGCCTGGCTGCAAAAAGATCATCAGCCCTAAACCCCGGCTGCACTCTCGGGTCACTTCGCTGGCTTCCTGATTGTGCCCAAAGCCGGGAACCAGCTTCCCCAGCACAGGCCTGGGCTGAGATGCTTGCCCGCGATCTGTTTAAGCAGTCTCCTCCTCTCCAGGCAGGGTCCGCCATTGCATGATGGCACCCACGAATCACTTAGACCTGGATGTTTTGGTTTTTTGTTTCTTTTTTGGTTATTGGTTATTCCATGACCTCCATGGTAGGTGATCCACAAAGGGAGTGAAAAGAGGACGCCTGATGCATACGCATATGGCCATTCTAGAAAAAGAGCTTGGGGTTCTCTGGGAAGCGCGGCATTGGTCCTTGCACTATGGTTTTGCTGCATCAAATAGTTCCTTCTTCTTCAAATATAAATATATAAATATATTGATCAAGTCACTCGCATGTCTTAGGAGAATGTCATACCTTTAGTAGCAAACTTGAAATCTTGGACATTGGTTTTGATTTTTGTTTTGGTTTGATTTGGTTCGGTTTTTGTAATTTTAAAAATCCCTCCAGCCCTTGGCTGTGTCTGACCTGAGTGCTTTCTGCTGTTTCTGCAACAAAACTGTCAGGGCAGCGAAAACTCTCATTGTTCACAGTGGCGCCCCCTTCTGAACACTTTGTTAATAAAAAGCTTTTTTTTTTTTTTTTTTGGCTATTGTAAATGTGAAACAACAATGAGGTATTTCAAAGAGGTGACAACAGATCAATTTCTCTAAGGGTGGGGTGAGGGTTACTCAAAAAGGAACTTGACAAGGCTTTTAAAGATACCGACAATCATTATAACATAACGTGACTGACTGTTACCGTGCTCTTAACCTGGCAAACACTTGTTGGCTTCCAAGAAAGACGAACATAGTTGAGATGGTTCTAGCGGCCTTCTAGCACAGGGTCTCATGAGGCAGGGATTCTAGCCACTGGCTGTGCAAGGCATGAGGCCTGTTAGTGATTCTATTTTTTCTTCTGCAGAATGGGTCTTTCTGCATTCCAGGTCCTTTCTACCCCAATAAATAATGCGGCGATTCTCTCAGTGAGTTGTACTTTTGGTTTAAACAGCCAACTGTCTCTTAGAAAGGACTTTTGTTTAAAGTCCTTTAAAAAAAAAGTCCTTTCAAAAAAAATTCTTTTTTTAATTTTTATTTTTTAATCCCATATGTTTACTCTGATCCTGGAACTTTGTCATTTTGACCTTCTCTGCTGATTAAAATATTCTTCATCATCAGCACCTACTGCTCTCCTCTCCTGGTGGTCTCTCCGGAAGGGGTCTTCTCTAGCTCTTCTAGCAGAGGATGGGCACTTCCCCTCTACCCCTGTTGCCAGACCACCCTTAACTATCCTGCAGGGTCAGGTCGGCCTGGCCTTTTATCTGTTGTTCTCTTCTGAGTGGTTAGTTTTTCATAGATACCGTGTTTTGCTTTTGTCAGGATTTACCCTGGACTATCAAAACCCTTATCTTGTGCCAGTGAATCCTAAGAAACAGACCTGATGAGAGAACCAGGAACTCGAACAGATCATATTTATCCTGAATGTTCCGTCCAAAATGAAGAATACATTTCTGAGGTGCCTCAAGATGTCTTAGAAGGGAAGTTTCACCAACTCTGTCACGTAGGGGCATCCATTCTGATTCTGTGTCAATGTTCCTACTTTCCCGGCTAGTAATTCTCTGACTCAGAAAGCCCACTCTCAACCGTTTCCTCTCTCAAAGGCAGTTGCTCTTCGAGTCTGCACATGGCACTTGGGGCCTGCTTGTCGTTGGCTACTGCCCTCTGTACCTTGGGTCTAACAGCTTCGGGGCATCAAGATGAAATCGTCTCTTGTTCTAAGACTTAATATAGTTTGGGGCACATGGTAAGCAATAATCACTTTTTTAGTTGATCCAAGTGTTCGACCTTTCTTAATTATTCTAGTACCACAGTTTACTTGTTCTAAGATTTGCCTCCCCCCCCCATTCTAATAACTCTTGCACTTGATGACATATCCTAGTTTAACTGACAGCATTTCTCTTTCTTAGTCGAACATAAACTATAGTGCATCTTACCCTTGATGAAAGCTAGGTTGCAATTAAATACTCTATGATGGTGACGATTCTGATATTTGAAATTTTCCGGTAGCTCCCTGTGCCCCCACAGTGTAGTACCTCACCTTCTCGGCATAGTATACAAACCAGCTCACCCCCAGTGTTAACCCCGGGGCTCAGCCTCCATCCCCAGGTGATGCTGCCAGATCAGCTGCCCGTTGTCCTGAACTTGCTGTAGATTCCGGAATGCACTGTGCTGCCTCCTGGCACTTTGAAAGTGACACACACATCCCCATTCTTCGCTTTGCCCTTGTCTATCACCTCCCCTCAAAATCTGTTCCTAAGTGCCTTTTCCCAGCTCCAACCTACCCTTGGCAGTCTTTTATCTCCCTGTGGTAAAACCTGTCACACTGCACCATGGACATGCCCGTTGTCCCCCTGAGAAGAGAAAAGGGACAGTGAGAGCCCCCCAGCATTTGCAGCTCTAGTGCAGAGCCCCATGCCTGGCTTGCAGGAAATGCCAGATCATGAAGACAAACGGAGATCATCCTCTGGCTAAAACCAGCTCTTCTTTGCCTACCGCAGGATCTGGATCAATACAGAGCAGCCCGTTATTATTGCTGTTTTTCTAGGGATTTTTTACCCATATATTTCCCAGGTCTTGACTCTTTTTGTAGCACTTTAATTCAGGCTTCAACCACTTCCTAGTCAGATCAGGTGAAATCATTTTCCTTCCCATAGCCTCGGTGTATTTCACACCTAGTAAATCTTTTTTGAAAGAGCTTATTTACCCATTTGACAGATCAAAAGTAGGTAGAGAGGCAGGCAGAGAGAGGGGTGGGGGAGCAGGCTCCCCGCTGAGCAGAGAGCCCGATGTGGGGCTCCATCCCAGGACCCTGAAATCATGACCTGAGCCGAAGGCAGAAGCCTAAACCACTGAGCCACCCAGGAGCCCCCATATCTCGTAATTTTTAATCAACGTGCAAAAAGTATTGTACATATTGATGAAGTTCAAACAAATTCTGTGAAACCGTAGATGGACTTAAAGATACTATTATGTATCAAATATTGTAAAAATTAAGCAAGGAAATAGCAAACATAAAATAACCAAAGCATACAAACTTGGGTAGATACAATAGGTGTGATCATGTTCTACTTCATAAAGAGATGAGTTAATAGATAAATAGAAGTAACTAGACTTTTTAGACGTTAATAAAACTTTGCCTGTTATTTCTTAGCTATATAAAATAGATGGTTTTCTAACAAAAACGCTTATCTTAAAAATATTTAAAAATAAATTTCAGGCTACTCATAAGGTTCTATTTACTTTTCCACTGAAGGAAAAGCTGGTTGTTGTAGTTGTTTGTTTGTTTTAGTCTCCTCCTAGTTTTTATTATTATAATGTGGAATGAGGAATGTTAAATTGAAAAGTGAATTATTTTATAGACAAAATTCATTACTTGATTCACTTCCTGGTACAGCAGATGGAACTCCTGAAAACATGCCCTTTTGCCTTACAGAAGTGTAACAGTTATGCTTACTTCTGAAACATGCTTGGTGGTGGCCCTAAATAGTGACACCATACTAAACATTTTGAATATTTGCAATTACTTTTTATAGTCATAGGGCTCCAAAAGGCACTGCTAGTCTCTTAGTAGGTATTTCAATAAAGCTAAAAGTTGCCTGACTGTTTAAAAATATTAACAAGGCACAAAACATGGCAGAAGTATTGTCCTCAGATATTATTTTTTTCCATATGCTCCTGATTCCAGACATGACAAGTTATTTTTTTAAATTTTTTTATAAAAGATTTTATTTATTTCTTTGACAGAGATCACAAGTAGGCAGGGTCAGGCAGAGTGAGAGGGGGGAAGCAGGCTCCCTGCTGAGCTGAGAGCCCGATGTGGGACTCGATCCAAGGATTCTGGGATCATGACCTGAGCCGAAGGTAGAGGCTTTAACCCACTGAGCCACCCAGGTGCCCCCATGACAAGTTATTTTTTTTTAAAGATTTTATTTATTTATTTGACAGAGAGAGAGATTACAAGTAGGCAGAGAGGCAGGCAAAGAGAGAGAGGAGGTAGCAGGCTCCCCGTTGAGCAGAGAGCCCAATGTGGGGCTCCATCCCTGGACCCTGAGATCATGACCTGAGCTGAAGGCAGCGGCTTGACCCACAAACCACCCAGGCACCCGACAAGTTATTTTTGATAGATATATATAGAATGTATTTTCCAGTTACAAGAAAAATGGTTCTGCTCTTTTTAATCTTTTTTAAAAATTACATATTTTTTTTAAATTTAAATTTAATTTTTTAATGTTTTACCTTTCTTTTCTTTTTTTTAAAAAGATTTTATTTATTTATTTGACAGACAGAGATCACAAGTAGGCAGAGAGACAGGCAGAGAGAGAGAGAGAGAGAAGCAGGCTTCCTGCGGAGCAGAGAGCCCGATGCAGGGCTCAATTCCAGGACCCTGAGATCATGACCCGAGCCGAAGGCAGCAGCCCAAACCACTGAGCCACCCAGGCACCCCAATGTTTTACTTTTCAATATACTACTTAGAATATAAACCCTATTCTATTTTGTAAGAAGGTTACCATTTAAAAAATGGTAATTTTCTCATTGTGTCTTCCCCTCTCATTGCTTTATTTTGAATAAAACATTTCACAATAAACATAACTGATGCTTTCCTTTTGATGGTCCCTCTGTTGGGCATATTGTATATGAGCCATGACAATTAGTTTTACAACATTTATTTATGTTTGTTGATATGTTTTATCATAACTAATTTTCCCTCCCTTATCTAGATTCCCCAGCTTTCAGACAGGTGGACACTTAATAAACCATACCCAAGGGATGTATCAAGTACTTCTTAGACATCTCTCAGATCCTTGAGGTCTCATTTTGCCTAGGGATTTGCAATAGGTTCTGCCAGAGGCACCACTGTGACAACTGATGTCCATTGTCTATCTCCTGCTAAGCTCAAGAGGTCACTGGTTTCCAAGTTTATCTATACAATTAATGCACTCCATCAAGTTCTTTTTTTTTTAATATTAACAAACTTATTTTAAAGTTTATATGGAGAGGCAAAGACTCACAATAGTCAACATAGTGTTGAAGGAGAACAAAGCCTGAGGACTGACTTCAAAGTTTACCATAACGATGGGGCGCCTGGTTGGCTCAGTGGGTTAAGCTTCTGCCTTTGGCTCAGGTCATGATCCCAGGGGCCTGGGGTCGAGTCCCGTATTGGGCTCTCTGCTCAGCAGGGAGCCTGCTTCTCCTCATTTCTCTCTCTGTCTGTCTCTCAAATAGGCATTTGTGATCTCTCTCTCTGTCAAAATAAATAAATAAACCTTTAAAAAAAGTATACCATAACGATAATTGGAAGCAAGATATTGTAATACCACAGAAAGACTAGATTAAAGGAACAGAATATATATTATCAATTATATTTTATATTTAATATAAAAGCAAAAGCAATACAAGAGAGCAAAATACAATCTTTCAAACAAATGGTTCTGGAGTAATGGTGAAGCTAAATGTAAAAATATACAATAAAAATAAAATAAATAATAAAATAAAATAAATCCAGGCAGATATCATACACTCTTCACAAAAATTAACTCAGATTAAATTATAAACCTAAACATGAAACATGTAGAAGGTAATATAGAAGAAAATTTAAATGACCTTGGTTTTGGAAATAACTTTAGCTACAAAAGCACAAGCACTGAATTTAAAAATGTCTACTCTGTGAAACAATGCCAAGAGAATGAAAAGGCAAAGCACAGACTGTGAGAAAAAATTTGCAAAATACACATCTGGCAAAGGACTGTTAATCAAAAAGACACAAAGACCCCTTAAAACTCAACAATCGTGGAAAAACCTGATTACAAATGAGCCAAAGACCTTAGCAGATACCTCACAAAAGAAAATATTACAGATGGCAAATAAGCATTTAAAAAGATGCTTCACATCATATGTCATCAGGAAAATGCAAATTAAAACAAAAAAGAGACACCAGTACATACCCAGAATCCAGAACACTGACAACAGAACACGAAATGTTGGTGAGGATGTGGAGCAACAGGAATGTTCTTCCATGTCTATTGAGAATAAAGAATGGAAAACAACTTGGCAGTTTCTTACAAAACTAAACATATTCCTGCCAGATGATTCAGCAGTAGCAGTTCTTGGTATTTATCCAAAGAAGATGAAACCTATACCCACAAAGATGTCTATAGTAGTTTTATTCATTACTGACAAAAGCTTGGAAGCAACCAAGATATCCTTTCATAGGTGAAAGTTCAAATCAAGTGTAGTACATGCAAACAATGGAATCTTATTTAATGCTAGAGAAATGAATTACCAAGCCATGAAAAGATATGGATATAAATATTTAATAAATATTTGATTTTAGGCTTCTACCAGTCTATCAATAGTAGTAGTATATTTTAACAGTGAATGCTCAGCATTCAAGAATTTACCTAATAAAATATTTGGGGTTCCATATTTTAAATACTTCAACCTCTATGATTATATTCCTAATAATTTTGAATTGGGGTAAATAAACCTTAATTTTTTGTAACTTGTTTCTTATTGCAAAAGAGCTCAATGAAATTTTAGAAAATAAAAATTTACCAAAAAAAAGTTTAGTTTACTATTGCCAAATAATTTAAAACTTTACCTTATATTCAAATACATATATTTTTCTAAATTGATTTATAGGCTACTAAAACCAAAAACTTTTAGTTATACTAGATTTCATATCATGCAATCAATGCCAGAAAGCCATCTGGCGATGACTTGTCTTAAATAGAGTTAAGATGGGTGTTATTACAATGCAAGATGGAAACAAAGATAGTATAACAATTGAGTGTTACATAACTTTTCTGTTTTGAGCAAGTTACTAATCTACAAAAGGCTTTTATCGGTGACACACTTGGGAATTTAACAAAACTTTTAAACTAGCATGTGCGACTCATTCCTGGAAAACAACACAATCAATAACACTTTCTTTAGATGAAATCATGACTATTTCTCCATTTGAATAAAAAAGGGAGCAACCCCAATAAGTTTATTGAACATGAAAATTTGAAATGCTATAATGCTCCTAAGGAATTAAATGGTCCAGTCATGAATTACCAAAAAAGGATATAAATTACCAAAGTGTTTGTATAATTGCAATGTACAACTGCCCATTATCGTTCCATAGTGTAGGCTTGTACAAGAACTCTATAAAAGAACTCCACTTCTAAACCGTGGAAAATATGTTCCCTTTCCCCCTATATACAACTATTAAGCCATTCATTTAGCTTTTAAAATATCCACTTAATACAGGCTTTTTACTCATTTGCACAAATACCCAGGAAGTGAAGGAGGGTGTTATACAAATATTAAAGGAAAAGATTGCTCTAGGCAGAGCAAGTAAGTATATAGACTTTGTGTGAACAGCTGGTCTGTTACTTTTGAGGAAAAACAAGGAGGCCAATCAGGAGTTCATAGTGGTGGAGAGAGGAAGAACGTATTGATGTATGACCCTCTAGTACATTGAAACGCCTTCAGTTTTTATTTAATATGAAAGGGGAAGATACCAAAAGACTTTCAAAAGCAGAATAAAATCATCTGACTTGATTTTTAGGTTAAGTTGCTGTACCAAAATAAATTTGCAGGGAGAAAGGAGTGCAGTATGTGTGGAAGTGGGGTTATCAATCAAGTCAATAATTCAGGAACATATGATGGTGTTTTTCGCATACTGGGTGGTAATAGAAGTGGTGAGGTATGGTTTTTATTTTGTATCTATTTTGATGGTGAATATTCTGGTGAACAGGATGGGGTATGTGCAGGACAGACAATATCAACATTTATTTTACCTGCACAAACAGAAGGGTGGAGTCTTCATTCCCTGATATGGAGAGAATTCTGAGTTCAAATGTTCTTTCTGATTAAATGGCATAGTGATGATGAGGATTTAGTCAGACAGTGAAAGAGAGCAGTAAGCATAGTGTTAAGCGGTAAGACATTATAATACATTTGAACATCAAAAAAAGTTGTGTTGGATCACCCGTTTATGTGAGTAAATAAATAAATAAAGCTTCCTGGGGTTCTGATAGAGGTAAAGAAGACTACTATATGATCCAAAGGGGCACGTGCACCAAATGTTTATAGAAAGCAATATCCACAATAGCCAAACTATGGAAAGAACCTAGATGCCCATCAACAAATGAATGGTATATATTTCAAATTCAAGTCAGAGACGAAAGAAACATCTGGACTCGGTCCTCAGGTACAGGCAGTATTCTGAACTGAGGCTAGAACCAGAGACCATTCTAATGAAAGGCCTCCACAGGTGGGCTCCGACTCAGTTTCCTGTATGTATATTCATTCATGAAATCGCTCTGCGGGTCAACATGCAGAACAAAACCATTTAATAAAAGTGACAATGAGGAGAGGAAAGGGAGGCCAGAAGGCATGTGAATGTGGAGAGGAAGAGCCAGGGGAGGAGGGGGGAGGGGGGGCGGAAAAACTGAGAATCCCTCCCTGTGCTCCTTGCTGCCAGGGAGGTCTGAGGGACTAGTTTCTACCTGGGATCCCAAGTCCAGTACAAAAGTGGCGGGGCCACAGCTCGGGATGAGGGAAGGGGGTCCTCGGCACACGCGCGTGAAGGGGGCTATTGCGCTCGCTGCGGGGGGCACCTCGCCTGGCTCCATCCCCGGCCCGACCCCGTGGGGACCCGGGTGTGGCGCGTCGTCCGGGGTGGTCCCGCTGCCCCGGGGGTCGCGGGAGGCTGGGTCCCGACACCCCCGCGAGCTCGCCGCCCGCGCTTTCTGCTCCAGGTGAGGGCGCAGCGCGGTGTCACTTTACCTGCTCGCAGAGGGTCGTCCTGAGAAGCCATGGGGCAGGGCGGGGCAGCGGGCCGTGGGAGCGGGACAGTGCGGCCTCAGGAGCTGGGCTGGAGCGCGGGAGTGCGGGTGTCCTGCAGTGCGGACTGGGCTGCAGCCGAGCACAGCGGAGCTGCGCGCCCCTCCTCCGCCAGCTCCTCCACCTCCTCTCAGACTCTCCGCTGCGTCCTCCGCGAGCTCACTCCCGGATTCTGCAATTAGCAAAGCCCCTTCTCCGGACCGCCCACGCCCTCGCCCACCTCCCCCTCCGTCCTGAGGCGCGGGCCCGGGGCACGGGCACCGGGAAAGCCCGGGGGGCTTGCGAGGGTGGCCAGCGCCAGCGCTGAGCGGCCTCCTAGCCTGGCTCCCCGAGCGGGTGTCCACCTGCTGCCTGGCTGCAAAAAGATCATCAGCCCTAAACCCCGGCTGCACTCTCGGGTCACTTCGCTGGCTTCCTGATTGTGCCCAAAGCCGGGAACCAGCTTCCCCAGCACAGGCCTGGGCTGAGATGCTTGCCCGCGATCTGTTTAAGCAGTCTCCTCCTCTCCAGGCAGGGTCCGCCATTGCATGATGGCACCCACGAATCACTTAGACCTGGATGTTTTGGTTTTTTGTTTCTTTTTTGGTTATTGGTTATTCCATGACCTCCATGGTAGGTGATCCACAAAGGGAGTGAAAAGAGGACGCCTGATGCATACGCATATGGCCATTCTAGAAAAAGAGCTTGGGGTTCTCTGGGAAGCGCGGCATTGGTCCTTGCACTATGGTTTTGCTGCATCAAATAGTTCCTTCTTCTTCAAATATAAATATATAAATATATTGATCAAGTCACTCGCATGTCTTAGGAGAATGTCATACCTTTAGTAGCAAACTTGAAATCTTGGACATTGGTTTTGATTTTTGTTTTGGTTTGATTTGGTTCGGTTTTTGTAATTTTAAAAATCCCTCCAGCCCTTGGCTGTGTCTGACCTGAGTGCTTTCTGCTGTTTCTGCAACAAAACTGTCAGGGCAGCGAAAACTCTCATTGTTCACAGTGGCGCCCCCTTCTGAACACTTTGTTAATAAAAAGCTTTTTTTTTTTTTTTTTTGGCTATTGTAAATGTGAAACAACAATGAGGTATTTCAAAGAGGTGACAACAGATCAATTTCTCTAAGGGTGGGGTGAGGGTTACTCAAAAAGGAACTTGACAAGGCTTTTAAAGATACCGACAATCATTATAACATAACGTGACTGACTGTTACCGTGCTCTTAACCTGGCAAACACTTGTTGGCTTCCAAGAAAGACGAACATAGTTGAGATGGTTCTAGCGGCCTTCTAGCACAGGGTCTCATGAGGCAGGGATTCTAGCCACTGGCTGTGCAAGGCATGAGGCCTGTTAGTGATTCTATTTTTTCTTCTGCAGAATGGGTCTTTCTGCATTCCAGGTCCTTTCTACCCCAATAAATAATGCGGCGATTCTCTCAGTGAGTTGTACTTTTGGTTTAAACAGCCAACTGTCTCTTAGAAAGGACTTTTGTTTAAAGTCCTTTAAAAAAAAAGTCCTTTCAAAAAAAATTCTTTTTTTAATTTTTATTTTTTAATCCCATATGTTTACTCTGATCCTGGAACTTTGTCATTTTGACCTTCTCTGCTGATTAAAATATTCTTCATCATCAGCACCTACTGCTCTCCTCTCCTGGTGGTCTCTCCGGAAGGGGTCTTCTCTAGCTCTTCTAGCAGAGGATGGGCACTTCCCCTCTACCCCTGTTGCCAGACCACCCTTAACTATCCTGCAGGGTCAGGTCGGCCTGGCCTTTTATCTGTTGTTCTCTTCTGAGTGGTTAGTTTTTCATAGATACCGTGTTTTGCTTTTGTCAGGATTTACCCTGGACTATCAAAACCCTTATCTTGTGCCAGTGAATCCTAAGAAACAGACCTGATGAGAGAACCAGGAACTCGAACAGATCATATTTATCCTGAATGTTCCGTCCAAAATGAAGAATACATTTCTGAGGTGCCTCAAGATGTCTTAGAAGGGAAGTTTCACCAACTCTGTCACGTAGGGGCATCCATTCTGATTCTGTGTCAATGTTCCTACTTTCCCGGCTAGTAATTCTCTGACTCAGAAAGCCCACTCTCAACCGTTTCCTCTCTCAAAGGCAGTTGCTCTTCGAGTCTGCACATGGCACTTGGGGCCTGCTTGTCGTTGGCTACTGCCCTCTGTACCTTGGGTCTAACAGCTTCGGGGCATCAAGATGAAATCGTCTCTTGTTCTAAGACTTAATATAGTTTGGGGCACATGGTAAGCAATAATCACTTTTTTAGTTGATCCAAGTGTTCGACCTTTCTTAATTATTCTAGTACCACAGTTTACTTGTTCTAAGATTTGCCTCCCCCCCCCATTCTAATAACTCTTGCACTTGATGACATATCCTAGTTTAACTGACAGCATTTCTCTTTCTTAGTCGAACATAAACTATAGTGCATCTTACCCTTGATGAAAGCTAGGTTGCAATTAAATACTCTATGATGGTGACGATTCTGATATTTGAAATTTTCCGGTAGCTCCCTGTGCCCCCACAGTGTAGTACCTCACCTTCTCGGCATAGTATACAAACCAGCTCACCCCCAGTGTTAACCCCGGGGCTCAGCCTCCATCCCCAGGTGATGCTGCCAGATCAGCTGCCCGTTGTCCTGAACTTGCTGTAGATTCCGGAATGCACTGTGCTGCCTCCTGGCACTTTGAAAGTGACACACACATCCCCATTCTTCGCTTTGCCCTTGTCTATCACCTCCCCTCAAAATCTGTTCCTAAGTGCCTTTTCCCAGCTCCAACCTACCCTTGGCAGTCTTTTATCTCCCTGTGGTAAAACCTGTCACACTGCACCATGGACATGCCCGTTGTCCCCCTGAGAAGAGAAAAGGGACAGTGAGAGCCCCCCAGCATTTGCAGCTCTAGTGCAGAGCCCCATGCCTGGCTTGCAGGAAATGCCAGATCATGAAGACAAACGGAGATCATCCTCTGGCTAAAACCAGCTCTTCTTTGCCTACCGCAGGATCTGGATCAATACAGAGCAGCCCGTTATTATTGCTGTTTTTCTAGGGATTTTTTACCCATATATTTCCCAGGTCTTGACTCTTTTTGTAGCACTTTAATTCAGGCTTCAACCACTTCCTAGTCAGATCAGGTGAAATCATTTTCCTTCCCATAGCCTCGGTGTATTTCACACCTAGTAAATCTTTTTTGAAAGAGCTTATTTACCCATTTGACAGATCAAAAGTAGGTAGAGAGGCAGGCAGAGAGAGGGGTGGGGGAGCAGGCTCCCCGCTGAGCAGAGAGCCCGATGTGGGGCTCCATCCCAGGACCCTGAAATCATGACCTGAGCCGAAGGCAGAAGCCTAAACCACTGAGCCACCCAGGAGCCCCCATATCTCGTAATTTTTAATCAACGTGCAAAAAGTATTGTACATATTGATGAAGTTCAAACAAATTCTGTGAAACCGTAGATGGACTTAAAGATACTATTATGTATCAAATATTGTAAAAATTAAGCAAGGAAATAGCAAACATAAAATAACCAAAGCATACAAACTTGGGTAGATACAATAGGTGTGATCATGTTCTACTTCATAAAGAGATGAGTTAATAGATAAATAGAAGTAACTAGACTTTTTAGACGTTAATAAAACTTTGCCTGTTATTTCTTAGCTATATAAAATAGATGGTTTTCTAACAAAAACGCTTATCTTAAAAATATTTAAAAATAAATTTCAGGCTACTCATAAGGTTCTATTTACTTTTCCACTGAAGGAAAAGCTGGTTGTTGTAGTTGTTTGTTTGTTTTAGTCTCCTCCTAGTTTTTATTATTATAATGTGGAATGAGGAATGTTAAATTGAAAAGTGAATTATTTTATAGACAAAATTCATTACTTGATTCACTTCCTGGTACAGCAGATGGAACTCCTGAAAACATGCCCTTTTGCCTTACAGAAGTGTAACAGTTATGCTTACTTCTGAAACATGCTTGGTGGTGGCCCTAAATAGTGACACCATACTAAACATTTTGAATATTTGCAATTACTTTTTATAGTCATAGGGCTCCAAAAGGCACTGCTAGTCTCTTAGTAGGTATTTCAATAAAGCTAAAAGTTGCCTGACTGTTTAAAAATATTAACAAGGCACAAAACATGGCAGAAGTATTGTCCTCAGATATTATTTTTTTCCATATGCTCCTGATTCCAGACATGACAAGTTATTTTTTTAAATTTTTTTATAAAAGATTTTATTTATTTCTTTGACAGAGATCACAAGTAGGCAGGGTCAGGCAGAGTGAGAGGGGGGAAGCAGGCTCCCTGCTGAGCTGAGAGCCCGATGTGGGACTCGATCCAAGGATTCTGGGATCATGACCTGAGCCGAAGGTAGAGGCTTTAACCCACTGAGCCACCCAGGTGCCCCCATGACAAGTTATTTTTTTTTAAAGATTTTATTTATTTATTTGACAGAGAGAGAGATTACAAGTAGGCAGAGAGGCAGGCAAAGAGAGAGAGGAGGTAGCAGGCTCCCCGTTGAGCAGAGAGCCCAATGTGGGGCTCCATCCCTGGACCCTGAGATCATGACCTGAGCTGAAGGCAGCGGCTTGACCCACAAACCACCCAGGCACCCGACAAGTTATTTTTGATAGATATATATAGAATGTATTTTCCAGTTACAAGAAAAATGGTTCTGCTCTTTTTAATCTTTTTTAAAAATTACATATTTTTTTTAAATTTAAATTTAATTTTTTAATGTTTTACCTTTCTTTTCTTTTTTTTAAAAAGATTTTATTTATTTATTTGACAGACAGAGATCACAAGTAGGCAGAGAGACAGGCAGAGAGAGAGAGAGAGAGAAGCAGGCTTCCTGCGGAGCAGAGAGCCCGATGCAGGGCTCAATTCCAGGACCCTGAGATCATGACCCGAGCCGAAGGCAGCAGCCCAAACCACTGAGCCACCCAGGCACCCCAATGTTTTACTTTTCAATATACTACTTAGAATATAAACCCTATTCTATTTTGTAAGAAGGTTACCATTTAAAAAATGGTAATTTTCTCATTGTGTCTTCCCCTCTCATTGCTTTATTTTGAATAAAACATTTCACAATAAACATAACTGATGCTTTCCTTTTGATGGTCCCTCTGTTGGGCATATTGTATATGAGCCATGACAATTAGTTTTACAACATTTATTTATGTTTGTTGATATGTTTTATCATAACTAATTTTCCCTCCCTTATCTAGATTCCCCAGCTTTCAGACAGGTGGACACTTAATAAACCATACCCAAGGGATGTATCAAGTACTTCTTAGACATCTCTCAGATCCTTGAGGTCTCATTTTGCCTAGGGATTTGCAATAGGTTCTGCCAGAGGCACCACTGTGACAACTGATGTCCATTGTCTATCTCCTGCTAAGCTCAAGAGGTCACTGGTTTCCAAGTTTATCTATACAATTAATGCACTCCATCAAGTTCTTTTTTTTTTAATATTAACAAACTTATTTTAAAGTTTATATGGAGAGGCAAAGACTCACAATAGTCAACATAGTGTTGAAGGAGAACAAAGCCTGAGGACTGACTTCAAAGTTTACCATAACGATGGGGCGCCTGGTTGGCTCAGTGGGTTAAGCTTCTGCCTTTGGCTCAGGTCATGATCCCAGGGGCCTGGGGTCGAGTCCCGTATTGGGCTCTCTGCTCAGCAGGGAGCCTGCTTCTCCTCATTTCTCTCTCTGTCTGTCTCTCAAATAGGCATTTGTGATCTCTCTCTCTGTCAAAATAAATAAATAAACCTTTAAAAAAAGTATACCATAACGATAATTGGAAGCAAGATATTGTAATACCACAGAAAGACTAGATTAAAGGAACAGAATATATATTATCAATTATATTTTATATTTAATATAAAAGCAAAAGCAATACAAGAGAGCAAAATACAATCTTTCAAACAAATGGTTCTGGAGTAATGGTGAAGCTAAATGTAAAAATATACAATAAAAATAAAATAAATAATAAAATAAAATAAATCCAGGCAGATATCATACACTCTTCACAAAAATTAACTCAGATTAAATTATAAACCTAAACATGAAACATGTAGAAGGTAATATAGAAGAAAATTTAAATGACCTTGGTTTTGGAAATAACTTTAGCTACAAAAGCACAAGCACTGAATTTAAAAATGTCTACTCTGTGAAACAATGCCAAGAGAATGAAAAGGCAAAGCACAGACTGTGAGAAAAAATTTGC